>NC_142025.1:121742810-121872810 GCF_049901735.1 Notechis scutatus
CTGCCACTGGACCATCTACAGTTGGTGGTTCCAGTGCATGAGAAAAATCGGGGCCATATTATAAAACATTTTTTCGTCCTCACTTAGGGAGGGCATGGCCCCGGTTGGGCCCATATCTTTTGGATCACCCTCTGGAATAATTCAGGGGAGGGGATTTCCTCGCTCTCTATGGTTGGCTGTGAAAAGAGCAACTCATTCGGGTCCACGGGCTCCAACGCTGGCTCCGCTCCCATACCTGTTGTGGCTTTGGCCTTGACTAACAAGGATTTAAAGAGGGATGGGGAAAAGAGCCCTGTGGGGGATCCCCTGTGTTGCTCTTCATGTTTGGGATTTTCCGGGGGCCTCGGAGCAGTCTGACGTCTTTGTTGCAGGCCTGCCGCGATGCCCTGCGCTATGGCCTCCGATATCAGGATTTTCATCTGGTCAGAGATTTCAGGGCCCTGACTCTCCTGTGGGCCAAGTCCCGCCACCGCCGTGGGAGTAAAGCTGGCCTCTGGCGCCCCCTTCCTCCGCTTAGGCGGCGGCTTCGAATCAGGAGCCATAAAAGCCTGGTCGGAGGGCAGAGACAGCTGCTCTCTGGCGCCACCTGGCGACCCGGCCTGAGAGCCCAGGGGACTCTGGTGCTTCGCGCCGATTGGCTGGCTGGGTTGCTGGGCTGGAAAAGCGCGGGAAACTACAACGGTTTCCTCCCCGCGGGGGTCTCCGCTCCCCCTTTAGCGCTGCTTCCGCCTCAGCGGCCCTTTGTCAGCGGCCTTCGAGGCTCCCTGGCAGGGGAGGGCTGTCGCCTTCGGCCTGGCCGCGGCTGTTTTAGCGGCCAACTTGGGCCCCGCGGAGACTTTCGGGGAACTCTGGTCCGCCTCCCCCTCGGCCCTGCCGTTCCCGGGTCCGCCATTTTAGCCTCCGGGGCCTCCGGACCAGGCAGGCTCGTTCCTGTGAGGAACCTTTTGCTGCCGCCGCGGCTTTATTTCTCTCTCAGCCGCTCTAGGCTTCCCCGGGCACTCGTTCGTTGCCTGCGGGGCTCGGTGAGTGACCTTGACGGGATCGGGACAAAGGCGGCTAAAGGCCGGGGCAGCCAAGCCTCGCCTTTCAGCCGTCCTGCGAAGGCTCCGGAGCCTTCTCACGCGAAGCCGGGGACCTCGCTGTGATTTACGGTTCGAAATCCGGGCAGTAATGACCGCTTCCTCCGTCCGAAGAGCTCTGTCTTCCACCGGGCTCTGCTGAGGGAAAAGGCCGAGTCCGAGACTGGGCATGCGCAGGCCAGGGAGGCGTGGCCTAAGGGTTGATTGACTCCCCTGAGTTAACCCCTTGCTTTCCTCGGAGACTCTGCTCAACACACGGGACAAGAATCACGTTTCCCATAAATTTTTGCCAGATGCAATAGAAATAGGAATGGGAATAGAATAGAATATAGAATAGAAACAGAATAGAATATAGAATAGAACAGAATATAGAATAGAATAGAAACAGAATAGAATATAGAATAGAATAGAATACAATAGAATAGAATATAAGATAAAATAAAATAGTGGGAAGGGGAATAGAATAGAATAAAACACATTCATCAAGAATCATAAGATGCAACACTTAGTGATAGTCATAGGTTACTCTAAGCCAGGGTCTTTCAAACTTGGCAAGTTTAAGACTGGTGGACTTCCAGTCCCAGAATCCCTGACCTAACATGATGAGGAATTCTGGGAGTTGGAGTCCACCAGTCCTCAAGCTATCACGTTTGAAGACCCCTGCTATAAGCAATCTAATCATACATAGCTTATTAATATACAATCAAAACATACTAGGAAAACAAAACAATATAAATTGTAAAGATATAAGCAACACAGGTTACGAATAGAATAGAATGAATAATAAAATTTGGAACTAGGATAGGATAGAATTCTTTTATTGGCCAAGTGTGATTGGACACACAAAGAATTTGTCTTGGTGCAAATGCTCTCTGTATGCATCAGAAAAAATAAAATACATTCATCAAGGTTCATAAGATGCAACACTTAGTGATAGCCACAGGTTATGAATAGAACAGAACAGAATATAGAATAGAATAGAATGCAGAATAGAACAGAAATAAGAATAGAATAGATTGGGGAAGACTAGACTGGAACATGAGGGCAGCTGTGGTCCAAGATGGAGACTCCCCCACTCCTGTGTTGCGCAGCACCCTGCACTCCTGCTGCCCCCTGGTGGTCCGGGCTGGTCATTGCAGCTCATGTAGACTGGCCGTCCAAGAGAGATGCTAATATTTCCACTCGGAGAAATCGTGCAGCCGTTTCCCTTCCAGCACCTGCCTCCCCACGTGCGGGAATAGGGGAAGCCAGAGCACCGAAGACCCGCGCGTGGGAGGCAGAGATGCTGGAGGAAGAAAAGGGCACCACTTGGAAAAGCCTCCAAAATGGACGCTTCCGTCTCTTCCGACAGAGGGCGCCGTGATAAAAAGGCGGTGCCATAAATCGTGTAAAGCAGGGGTCCCCAACCACCGGTCCGTGGACCGGTACCGGTCCGTGGAACATTTCCTACCGGCCCACCGGTTTGCTGGGTGCCGCCATCTTGTTTGACGAGAAAGTGCTTCCGGGTGAGCTTTTCCGGTTGGAAAGCGGTGTTTGGGTCCTGAAGGAATCCTCGCGCCTTAGTTTCATCGAAGGGGGGGGAGCTTCGAACGAAACTAAGGCTCTTTCAGCACCCAAGGCAAGGCGAGCCGAGCGACCGCCCCGAAGCCATCCCGAAGCGAAGCCCATCGACAAAGGTACAAAGGAGTTGAAGGTGGCGGGGAGAAGCGGGGGACGGCTGGCTGGCCGGTCGCTCGGCTCGCCTTGCCTTGTCATGCGTGCTGATACCGGTACCGGGCCACGGATCATTTTGTGATGCCGGTACAGGGCCGTGGCACAAAAAAGGTTGGGGGCCACTGGTGTAAAGCGCCTGCCTATATAAATTGCGCCTGCAATTGCTACAACAGCGCCCTCCCTCCCTCTCTCCGGCTGCCTGGGATTGGATCCTGGGCCGTGATTGAAGTCCTCAGCTCCATCTCGTGAGCGAATCGGACTGGAGAACACATAAACAGAAAAAAAAAAAAAAAAAAACCAAGGAAGGATACTCGTTTCTATTGGATAATTGCCGGAGTCTCAAACTGGATTCCTTAAAGGGCCGCCGTTCAGGAAGCGGTAGCGAGCGCTGATTGGCTGAGCGGACCCCGTCGGATGGGCGAGGCCTGCATAGTAAAGAGGCCCCGCGGACGCCGATTGGCTAAGACTCGCCTAATTGGAAGGGTTCGAATCTAGTGGAGGATGGCGGCCGGTTTTTTCCGCCGCCTCGGGCGCTGAGCGGGGCATCCGCGGTGGGGCAGCCGCTTATGGGGCGCACGGTGGCCGGCTCGGTCGGGCTTGCTTGGTAAGGACCGGACTGGCTGAAGCTGGGATCCCACCAGTTGGGGGCGCTTGGAGAGAGAAGCCGGCTGCAAATTGGGGAGGGGTCTTTATGGGGGGAGGTCTCTGCTTTACTCCTGGGGGGGTTAGATTGCGGGGTACAGCTCCTGAGGTGGGGGGGTGGCTGCTCGTTTTAAGAGGAAGGTGGCTTAGTGGCGCCATGCTGGCAGGCTGAAACGGTACACAGCAGGGGGCTGGACTAGAGAACCTCTTAAGGTCCATTCCAGGCCAGCTAGAGTCTGATTCTGGGCCTTTGCGGTGGGTGGAGGACCCCGTCAGGCAGGCATGACATCACCCCGTGAAGACCTCATTTGCAGGATGTCCCCAACGGGGAAAACCTGAACCACCCATCGAATCTTTGGGGGTCCCCTCCCCAGCTTGACCCCCTTTTTAAAGTGAGAGGCGGCGGTCCAAAAAGCAGCAGCACATAAAGAAAGCTTGTATAAGACGTTTTATAGATGGCACTTTGCACCAGCATAATTAGCTAAGATGTTCAAAGATAAATCAGCCAAATGCTGGAAGGGCCACCAGACACCTGGGAATATATTACCATGTGAGGAGGTCTTTTTTAAAAAATTAATATTTTTATTGTGCTTTTTTCACCTTTACATCTCTCCATCACATCTTTAACAGTATTGCTGCGTCATTGTTACAAATACGGATCTGTATTCATTTCTATACATTTTTCTTATCTCTACTATAAACCTGTTAAGATATTTGGAGAATTTTAAATCCAAAAGAAAACAAATTGAACTTTTCATTCCAACCCACACAAGTCATGGTCAAGGATTGGCACGGCTTGGATGAATGGGGAACTGGGGAAGGAGAGAGACGACAGAAATATTGTCAAATATATGGAGGGACTACAACCCCCTTAAAATAACATGGAGGCCAAAAGAAAAAAAAAAAAGGAAAATATGGACATTGAATCCAAAGATCCTAAAAGAGGATTAAAAAAAGATTTAGAAATAATTTTTGAAGAAACAACAAAACTCACAGCAGGGTGGAGCCCATCAAATGGCTAGTATGATCTGCTGTTGTTGGGGCTGGGGTGGGAGTGGGGACCTGATTTATTATGTTTTATTTTTTTCCAGGTTTTGTTCTTTTGTACTTTGATTCTTTTTGTTACTTTTCTATTTTTTGTTTTAAATATGGTTTAATATTTTATAAGCCGCCTCAATTAACCATGGGTGAATAGGCGGCAATGTAAATTAAATAAATCAATAAAATGACCTGCAGATGGGATGGCAAGCCTTCTTGTAGGATAAAAGAAATAAAAACATATTTTTATAGACACAAAATGAGGGATTCGTTGATAGATTTGGGAACTGGTTAGGAGAAAACACTATATGACAACACCTGGCTGGCTATCCACCATGGAGGCAAGGATCTATCCCAATACATTAGATGTAGGCAAAATGGTTAGGTATAATGAAATACTAGATAACTAGGGGAAATTAAAAAACTAACCAGGAGTTGAAAGATCAGGGAATATTTGTAGACTGGTGGCCATACCTGCAGCTGCAAACAAGATACAAAAAGGACGCAGAACAATATGGATTTGATAATGAGCCACAACAACTAGATAAAATTTTGGTAGGCCCGGAGGAGAAATTAATAACAAGAATATATATAACTACTTGCTAAGATTTGAATTGGAAGAGGAAGCAATAAAAGGGCCCATGATAGCATGGGCCAAAAATTTTGGACACAATATGTATTTAGAAGATTGGGAAAGAATTTGGAGCAGGAATTACAAAATAACAAGATCCGCAGCAGTTGAGGAGAATCAATTTGTTTTATCTCTGGCATTTGGCTCCAGTGAGATTGGCAAAAATATATCATGATTTGAAACCAAATTGTTCGAAATGTGGACATACAGTACCTTCTTCCATAGGTGGTGGCTTTGCCCTGAAGCTAAAAAATGTTGGACTAAAATTCGGAACTGGTCACAAGAAATAACGAATGGTCAAATAGAGGTTAAACCTGAACTGTTCCTTTTAGGGAAAATTAAGGGGAAATACAGTCAAGAGATAAAATATATGATCTTACACATATCAACAGCGGCCAAGATTGCTTATGCACAAGGTAGGGAGAGAGATAATGTACCACCAGATATATTAGTAATGTGGAGGTCTTTTATGGAAGCTAAAAAACATTGGGCAAAAATACACTCGTTTGGGAAAAAATAACACATATAGATTTGAAACCTGAAATATTTTTATTAGGGATGGTACCTGAAGGCTACAGTGAAGAAAAACCATATTTAATTATACATGTATTAACAGCAGCTAGAATTGTATTCGATAAGAATTGGAAGTGATAAGATACCGACAGAGGAAAAAGTAATCGAGAAAATATTTGAATGTAGAGATGAATGTGTTAACGCTGGTAATGAAAGAAAAAGGACAAACGGAATATTATACGGTATGGGATTTATTTTATCAATGGTTGGAAAGTAAAACAAATTAAAACGGCGTTGATGAAAATCTAGAGAAATAGGTTTAAGATTGTTAAAAATAAAACGTAATAGCTATAAGAAATGGGATTGTTATATTGGTAAAAAAATATTATTTATAATTGTAAGCAGAAGATGTACACAGTCAACACACGATTGAAATGGAATTATTGTAAATATAAAATAAAAATCTTTTAAAATAAAGACAGATGGGGCAACGTATTAGGAAACTCGGGGCTGGGGGGTGGAGAGGAATTTGAGGGCGAGACCTAGTCTCAGGACAAAGGTCTCCATTGGAGCTCCTTCCCACAGATTGGAGAATAGGCTTAAGCGCCCACCAACGGGAGGGTTAGATGTGTCATCACTTGGAGCGGCGAAAGGGGCGATGGCCGCTGCCCCGAAATGGTCGCTTGCCTTGGAAGTATCCTCTGTTTTTGTCCTTGAACTCGGATCTGTCTGGTTGCCAGTCTGGTCTGTGGGTGTATGCCTTCTGGGGTTGAGGGGCATTAAACCTCCTGTCTGTGGGCTGAAAGGAAGCCCCACGGAAATTTTTTCCACGGGCAGCTGGTCTACGTTGAGAAGGCAGGACCTTTCTCCCACGCCTAGTCTTCACCAGAAGGGAATCTAGGGCCTCTCCAAACAGCATGCCCCCTTGTACGGAGCAGAGGCTAGTTTGGACTTATGGTTTGCACTCACCTCCCAATGGCGAAGCCACAGTTGTCGCCGGGCCACCACCGAAGAGGCAAGGGTCTTGGAAGCAAACTTGGAGGCACTCAAGGTGGCATCTGCAGAGAATTCCGTAGCCGCTATCACATTGTCGATGTCCTGGTGGAAGCGAAGGTCACCAGAGGGAATCCTCGCTTGCATCTGGCGGAGCCACATCAATGAGGCCCTGTTGAAAAATGAGGCAGCTGTCGATGTTTTGATTGCCATGGCAGCCGTCTTGTGCACGTTACAGAGGGTCTGCTCCACCTTCCTCTCCTCTGGGCTCAGTGCATCTTCACAGCAAGCCACAATGGTGGAAGATACCAAGGCTGCCACTGGACCATCTATAGTCGGTGGTTCCAGTGCGTGAGAAAAATCGGGGGCCATATTATATAACATTTTTTCGTCCTCACTTAGGGGAGGGCATGGCCCCGGTTGGGCCCATATCTTTTGGATCACCCTCTGGAATAATTCAGGGGAGGGGATTTCCTCGCTCTCTATGGTTGGCTGTGAAAAGAGCAACTCATTCGGGTCCACGGGCTCCAACGCTGGCTCCGCTCCCATACCTGTTGTGGCTTTGGCCTTGAGTAACAAGGATTTAAAGAGGGCTGGGTAAAAGAGCCTTCTGGTGGATCCTCTGTGTTGCTCTTCATGTTGGGGATTTTCCGGGGGTCCCGGAGCAGCCTGAGGTTTTTGTTGCAGGCCTGCCGCGATGCCCTGCGCTATGGCCTCCGATATCAGGATTTTCATCTGGTCAGAGATTTCAGGGCCCTGACTCTCCTGTGGGCCAAGTCCCGCCACCGCCGTGGGAGTAAAGCTGGCCTCTGGCGCCCCCTTCCTCCGCTTAGGCGGTGGCTGCCCTTCTCCTGGCGGCGGCTTCGAATCAGGAGCCATAAAAGCCTGGTCGGAGGGCAGAGACAGCTGCTCTCTGGCGCCACCTGGCGACCCGGCCTGAGAGCCCAGGGGACTCTGGTGCTTCGCGCCGATTGGCTGGCTGGGTTGCTGGGCTGGAAAAGCGCGGGAAACTCCAACGGTTTCCTCCGCGGGGGTCTCCGCCCCCCTTTGGCGCTGCTTCCGCCTCAGCGGCCCTTTGTCAGCGGCCTTCGAGGCTCCCTGGCAGGAGGGCTGTCGCCTTCGGCCTGGCCGCGGCTGTTTTAGCGGCCAACTTGGGCCCCGCGGAGACTTTCGGGGAACTCTGGTCCTCCTCCCCGCTCGGCCCTACCGTTCCCGGGTCCGCCATTTTAGTCTCCGGGGCCTCCGGACCAGGCAGGCTCGTTCCTGTGAGGAACCTTTTGCTGCCGCCGCGGCTTTATTTCTCTCTCAGCCGCTCTAGGCTTCCCCGGGCACTCGTTCGTTGCCTGCGGGGCTCGGTGAATGACCTTGACGGGATCGGGACAAAGGCGGCTAAAGGCCGGGGCAGCCAAGCCTCGCCTTTCAGCCGTCCTGCGAAGGCTCCGGAGCCTTCTCACGCGAAGCCGGGGACCTCGCTGTGATTTACGGTTCGAAATCCGGGCAGTAATGACCGCTTCCTCCGTCCGAAGAGCTCTGTCTTCCACCGGGCTCTGCTGAGGGAAAAGGCCGAGTCCGAGACTGGGCATGCGCAGGCCAGGGAGGCGTGGCCTAAGGGTTGATTGACTCCCCCTGAGTTAACCCCTTGCTTTCCTCGGAGACTCTGCTCAACACACGGGACAAGAATCACGTTTCCCATAAATTTTTGCCAGATGCAATAGAAATAGGAATGGGAATAGAATAGAATATAGAATAGAAACAGAATAGAATATAGAATAGAACAGAATATAGAATAGAATAGAAACAGAATAGAATATAGAATAGAATAGAATACAATAGAATAGAATATAAGATAAAATAAAATAGTGGGAAGGGGAATAGAATAGAATAAAACACATTCATCAAGAATCATAAGATGCAACACTTAGTGATAGTCATAGGTTACTCTAAGCCAGGGGTCTTTCAAACTTGGCAAGTTTAAGACTGGTGGACTTCCAGTCCCAGAATCCCTGACCTAACATGATGAGGAATTCTGGGAGTTGGAGTCCACCAGTCCTCAAGCTATCACGTTTGAAGACCCCTGCTATAAGCAATCTAATCATACATAGCTTATTAATATACAATCAAAACATACTAGGAAAACAAAACAATATAAATTGTAAAGATATAAGCAACACAGGTTACGAATAGAATAGAATGAATAATAAAATTTGGAACTAGGATAGGATAGAATTCTTTTATTGGCCAAGTGTGATTGGACACACAAAGAATTTGTCTTGGTGCAAATGCTCTCTGTATGCATCAGAAAAAATAAAATACATTCATCAAGGTTCATAAGATGCAACACTTTATTTTATTTATTTATTTATTTATTTGATTTGCCAATTGTTTACAAGATAGTAAATATAAGTGTATACATAGTTGTGGATACATGAAATGGGTACATATAAGAAAAATAAAAGAATAAGAGAAACAATAGGACAGGGACGGTAGGCACGATGGTGCGCTTATGCACGCCCCCTACAGGCCTCTTAGGAAAGGGGTGAGGTCAATAGTAGACAGTCTAAGGTTAAAGTTTTTGGGGTTTGGGGAAGAAACTACAGAGTCGGGTAGAGTATTCCAGACATTGACCACTCTATTGCTGAAGTCGTATTTCCTGCAATCAAGTTTGGTGCGGTTTACTTTGAGTTTGTATCTATTGTGTGCTCTTGTGTTGTTATGGTTGAAGCTGAAGTATTCATTGATGGGTAGGACATTGCAATGTATGATTTTATATACCATGCTTAAGTCAGACCGAAGACGGCGTAATTCAAGGTTTTCTAGTTCAAGAATTTCAAGTCTGGTGGTATAAGGTATTCTATAACGAGTAGAAGAGTGGAGAACTCTTCTTGTGAAATATTTCTGGACTTTCTCAATTGTGCTAATATCAGATACGTAATGAGGGTTCCAGACTGATGAACTGTATTCGAGTATTGGTCTAGCAAATGTTTTGTATGCTCTGGTTAGTAGTGTGATATTACCAGAGAAAAAGCTACGTAGGATTAGGTTAACAACTCTTAATGCCTTTTTGGCTATGTAGTTGCAGTGGGCTCTAGCACTTAGATCATTAGAGGTGAGTATTCCAAGGTCCTTTACAGAGCTTGAGTCATCAACAAGTTCTTGACTATTCAGCTTGTATTTTATTTTCTGATTTTTTTTTGCCAATATGTAAGACAGAGCATTTATTTGTTGAGATTTGAAGTTGCCATTTGTTTGACCATTCAGATACATAGTCAAGATCTTTTTGTAGGGTAGCAGTATTGTCTGTGGTATTGAACAGCTTTACATCATCAGCGAAGAGGACGTAATTGCTCTTAATATGATCACAGAGGTCGTTTATGTAGAGTATGAAGAGAGTTGGTCCTAGAACACTGCCCTGAGGGACACCACTATTGACAGGTACTGGATTTGATAGGACGCTCCCGATTTTGACCATTTGTTGTCTGTTTGATAGGAATGCTTCTATCCAGTTATTCAGTTGTCCAGAGATACCATAGGATTTTATTTTTAGGAGTAGTTTGTCGTGTACCACTGAATCAAAGGCTTTACAGAAGTCTATGTAGATTGCGTCTATTGCTTTGCCCTGGTCGAGTTGTGTCGTCCATATGTTTTTGCAGTGTAAGAGTTGCAGATTACAGGATAGTTTTTTTCTGAAACCAAATTGTTTATTGGAGAGTAGGTTGTTTGTCTCTAAGTGGAGCATGATGGATTGGTTAATAATTGATTCCATGACTTTACAGGTGACGCAGCATAAGGAGATTGGCCTGTAATTTTCAACTAGGCTTGGGTCTCCCTTTTTGAAGATGGGGATGACTGTGGCTTGTGACCATAGGTTAGGCAAGGAGCTGGTCCTGAAAGATTTTTCAAAGATTATGCTTAGAGGTTTGGCTATGGCAGTGGATAGCTTTCTTAAGAAGTAGGCACATATTCCATCCGGTCCAATAGATAGAGATGGTTTTAGGTTGCGTAGTGCTTTTTCAACATTGTCTTCTGTGAAATCGATATGTGTTAGATCATTGTTGTTATCTGTGGTAACGGCTAGGAAATACTGGGCATGATCCATTGCTGTTTACAAATACTGAGCCGAAGAATGTGTTAAAGATGTTGGCTTTTATGGTGTCGTCGTTGCAGTCTTTACCATCAGGTCCTATCAAGGAGGGATGGACCTTGAGTCTTTTAGTTTGTTGTTTACAAAATTGTAAAAAGCACGGGTGGAATTGATGCTTAGAAGGTTTTCCTCTTGTTTAATGTGATAATTGGTGCATTCAGTCTTTATCTGGTGGCATAAATTTTTGTATCGGTTTTTGAAATTGGCAACGTGACCAGATTTGTTTTTCCGCCAGAGTGATCTCTTTTTGGATTGAAGTTTCCTTATTGATATGGGTAATCTGCTTTTTTGTTTTGTTTTGGGAGTTGTTGTTGGAACATATAGTTTGATGACTCTTTTGACTTCAAGTAAAAATATGTTGTAATGGTCTTCAACAGTATTGCATCCAGTGAATAGAGATTGCCAATCAAGGGATGAGAGATCGTTGTCTATAAGATCATAGTTGCCTTTTTGAAGTTACACTTGGGGATTACATCATTGTGGTGATTTTTGTGTGGACGTATGTTGAGACAAAAGTCAATCATATTGTGGTCACTACTGGAAAAGGGTTCTTTAGTTTGTATTCCGTAAATTAAATTCAAACTGTTGCAGAAGATGAGATCGAGGCAGTTGTTTAGTCTAGTGTTGTTGGTAACTAGTTGTTCCAGTCCCAGATTTGTAGTAGCATTATAGAAGGTTGTGTGTATGATTTCAGTTGTACAGTCATTTAGGGTCCAGTCAATATGAGGTAGATTGAAATCACCAAGAAGGATAAAAGGGTATGGGCAGGATGCAGCCCATGTTAGTAATGTATTTAGCTTGTTTACATGTTCGATGTCATAATCAGGTGCTCTGTAACATAGTAAGAATCGAATTGTGATATTTAAGGATAGTTCACAGATGATGGTTTCAGGAAGGGCAAGCTCCTGGGTAACTTGGATATTTTTTAGATGTAAGGATTTTTTATAGAATATAGCAACACCACCTCCTCGACGATTTTCACGATCTGATCGGTAAACATGATAGTCTCTTGCTGTGGTAATGGAGTCAGGGAGAGATGCATTGAGCCATGTTTCACAGACAAATATAATGTCGAAGTTAGCCATATTTAGGAGGATGAGAAATTCAGGTATTTTATTCACGAGGCTTCTTGCATTGAGTAGTTTGCATTTAAGGCCGGCAGTAGTTGGAATTGAGGTAGTTGGGGGCGTGCGTGCCTAGTCTTGTGTGATGGTGGATCGGTTGAGGTAGGGTTGTGGTTGAGGGTAAAAGCTGAGTATTGGGTTGCGTGGCTTACTTTTGATACAGTCAGCATGGTAGTCAATGTACAGGTCCTTCTCTCCATTGTCTAGACGGTTTTTGAGTTCGATGCGGAGTACACGGGAGCGGGCACGTTGCTGTATGGTTAGGTCAGTGCGGCAACGGAGGTTCTTATGGTTGGTGTTGGTTTTGGCGAGTGAGTTTATAGTATAAATGAATTTACGTTTGCTTGATTCATTTTTGCAAATGACCCTGCACAAGCGTGGGGCCACAGAGCCGTCTCTATTTTTGAGCTCTCGGTCGATGCGGGAAATGTCAAGTATTTCATCAGCGGAGATGGTTGATGCTTGATAATCTCTGATGATGTTTCGGACAGTTGTGATGTCATCATTGACATTGATGTCTTCTAGACCAAATAAGATGGCGTTTGGACGTTTCCGTTCACGCTCAACGGCTTCTCTGATGAGGATTGGGATATCAATATTTGTCTGGGTTGTGTTTATTTGTGGATTGGGTTTTGGATTGGATTGTGGTTGTTGGGTAGAGATGTGGTTTGTAGCTATTGGATGTTCAGGTTTTTTGCGTTGTGTCTTTTTTTCAAGGTTGGATATTCTTTCTTTTACGGCGTCCAGGGATGCTACTATGGTGTTGAGGATGTTTTAATGGTTTCGATGGTAGGGGATGTTTCAATGGATTCGAAGGTATCAACTCTTTCAGACAGATCCAGTTTGGGTATGCATGATTTGCAGAAATATGGAAACTCATTGGATGATTTTAGGTATTGAATCATTTGCTCAGGTAATCCCAAGCAGTCATGATGAGCGTATTCTTTACACAGAGAACATTTGATGGAGTTTTCATTATCCTTTAGATTTTCGTAGCATTTAAGGCATGTGCAGGAGTCTTGTGGTTCATTGGTGGGGATTATCTTCTCTTTAGGTTGTGGATAGGCGTACGATTTTCTTTTAGGCATGGTAGGGTTGTTAAAAATAGTACGTTGATTGAATTAATTAAAGGAACAATTTTGGGTAATCTATATAGCCAATATTACATCAAACAATCAATTGCAGTAATCTCTCAAGTCAGATAATATTCCTGAGCAACAATCAGCCTGATCAATTAATTACTCTAATTACTAATCAATTAATTACACTAATCATTAATCACACTGTTGATTTAAATTCACTAAATCAATGATTTTGCTATTCAATTAAATTACATGAATTTTGATCTTTTAAACTAGTTAGTAATCACACTATTTGCACTAAACAGTCTAATCACACTAATCAATTAAACACAATAAATCAATTAAACCATTAATAAAATATTTTATAGAAATTGATTATCTAATCGTTGATATAGGTGATGAACACTTAGTGATAGCCACAGGTTATGAATAGAACAGAACAGAATATAGAATAGAATAGAATGCAGAATAGAACAGAAATAAGAATAGAATAGATTGGGGAAGACTAGACTGGAACATGAGGGCAGCTGTGGTCCAAGATGGAGACTCCCCCCACTCCTGTGTTGCGCAGCACCCTGCACTCCTGCTGCCCCCTGGTGGTCCGGGCTGGTCATTGCAGCTCATGTAGACTGGCCGTCCAAGAGAGATGCTAATATTTCCACTCGGAGAAATCGTGCAGCCGTTTCCCTTCCAGCACCTGCCTCCCCACGTGTGGGAATAGGGGAAGCCAGAGCACCGAAGACCCGCGCGTGGGAGGCAGAGATGCTGGAGGAAGAAAAGGGCACCACTTGGAAAAGCCTCCAAAAGGGACGCTTCCGTCTCTTCCGACAGAGGGCGCCGTGATAAAAAGGCGGTGCCATAAATCGTGTAAAGCAGGGGTCCCCAACCACCGGTCCGTGGACCGGTACCGGTCCGTGGAACATTTCCTACCGGCCCACCGGTTTGCTGGGTGCCGCCATCTTGTTTGACGAGAAAGTGCTTCCGGGTGAGCTTTTCCGGTTGGAAAGCGGTATTTGGGTCCTGAAGGAATCCTCGCGCCTTAGTTTCATCGAAGGGGGGGGAGCTTCGAACGAAACTAAGGCTCTTTCAGCACCCAAGGCAAGGCGAGCCGAGCGACCGCCCCGAAGCCATCTCGAAGTGAAGCCCATCGACAAAGGTACAAAGGAGGAGTTGAAGGTGGCGGGGAGAAGCGGGGGACGGCTGGCTGGCCGGTCGCTCGGCTCGCCTTGCCATGCGTGCTGATGCCGGTACCGGGCTGCGGATCGTTTTGTGATGCTGGTACCGGGCCGTGGCACAAAAAAGGTTGGGGGCCACTGGTGTAAAGCGCCTGCCTATATAAATTGCGCCTGCAATTGCTACAACAGCGCCCTCCCTCCCTCCCTCCGGCTGCCTGGGATTGGATCCTGGGCCGTGATTGAAGTCCTCAGCTCCATCTCGTGAGCGAATCAGACTGGAGAACACATAAACAGAAAAAAGAAAAAAAACCAAGGAAGGATACTCGTTTCTATTGGATAATTGCCGGAGTCTCAAACTGGATTCCTTAAAGGGCCGCCCGTTCAGGAAGCGGTAGCGCGCTGATTGGCTGAGCGGACCCGTCGGATAGGCGAGGCCTGCATAGTAAAGAGGCCCCGGACGCCGATTGGCTAAGACTCGCCTAATTGGAAGGGTTCGAATCTAGTGGAGGATGGCGGCCGCGGTGACTTTTTTCCGCCGCCTCGGGGCGCTGAGCGGGGCATCCGCGGTGGGGGCAGCCGCTTATGGGGCGCACGGTGGCCGGCTCGGTCGGGCTTGCTTGGTAAGGACCGGACTGGCTGAAGCTGGGATCCCACCAGTTGGGGGCGCTTGGAGAGAGAAGCCGGCTGCAAATTGGGGAGGGGTCTTTATGGGGGAGGTCTCTGCTTTACTCCTGGGGGGTTGATTGCGGGTACAGCTCCTGAGGTGGGGGTGGCTGCTCGTTTTAAGAGGAAGGTGGCTTAGTGGCGCCATGCTGGCAGGCTGAAACGGTACACAGCAGGGGGCTGGACTAGAGAACCTCTTAAGGTCCATTCCAGGCCAGCTAGAGTCTGATTCTGGGCCTTTGCGGTGGGTGGAGAACCCCGTCAGGCAGGCATGACATCACCCCGTGAAGATGACCTCATTTGCAGGATGTCCCCAACGGGGGGGAAAACCTGAACCACCCACCGAATCTTTGGGGGTCCCCCTCCCCAGCTTGACCCCCCCCCTTTTTAAAGTGAGAGGCGGCGGTCCAAAAAGCAGCAGCACATAAAGAAAGCTTGTATAAGACGTTTTATAGATGGCACTTTGCACCAGCATAATTAGCTAAGATGTTCAAAGATAAATCAGCCAAATGCTGGAAGGGCCACCAGACACCTGGGAATATATTACCATGTGAGGAGGTCTTTTTTAAAAAATTAATATTTTTATTGTGCTTTTTTCACCTTTACATCTCTCCATCACATCTTTAGCAGTACTTCTGCGTCATTGTTACAAATACGGATCTGTATTCATTTCTATACATTTTTCTTATCTCTACTATAAACCTGTTAAGATATTTGGAGAATTTTAAATCCAAAAGAAAACAAATTGAACTTTTCATTCCAACCCACACAAGTCATGGTCAAGGATTGGCACGGCTTAGATGAATGGGGAACTGGGGAAGGAGAGAGACGACAGAAATATTGTCAAATACATGGAGGGACTACAACCCCCTTAAAATAACATGGAGGCCAAAAGAAAAAAAAAAGGAAAATATGGACATTGAATCCAAAGATCCTAAAAGAGGATTAAAAAAAGATTTAGAAATAATTTTTGAAGAAACAAAACTCACAGCAGGGTGGAGCCCATCAAATGGCTAGTATGATCTGCTGTTGTTGGGGCTGGGGTGGGAGTTGGGGACCTGATTTATTATGTTTTATTTTTTTCCAGGTTTTGTTCTTTTGTACTTTGATTCTTTTTGTTACTTTTCTATTTTTTGTTTTAAATATGGTTTAACATTTTATAAGCCGCCTCAATTAACCATGGGTGAATAGGCGGCAATGTAAATTAAATAAATAAATAAAATGACCTGCAGATGGGATGGCAAGCCTTCTTGTAGGATAAAAGAAATAAAAAACATATTTTTATAGACACAAAATGAGGGATTCGTTGATAGATTTGGGAACTGGTTAGGAGAAAACACTATATGACAACACCTGGCTGGCTATCCACCATGGAGGCAAGGATCTATCCCAATACATTAGATGTAGGCAAAATGGTTAGGTATAATGAAATACTAGATAACTAGGGGAAATTAAAAAACTAACCAGGAGTTGAAAGATCAGGGAATATTTGTAGACTGGTGGCCATACCTGCAGCTGCAAACGAGATACAAAAAGGATGCAGAACAATATGGATTTGATAATGAGCCACAACAACTAGATAAAATTTTGGTAGGCTCGGAGGAGAAATTAATAACAAGAATATATATAACTACTTGCTAAGATTTGAATTGGAAGAGGAAGTAATAAAAGGGCCCATGATAGCATGGGCCAAAAATTTTGGACACAATATGTATTTAGAAGATTGGGAAAGAATTTGGAAGAGGAATTATAAAATAACAAGATCCGTGGCATTTGAGGAGAATCAATTTGTTTTATCTCTGGCATTTGGCTCCAGTGAGATTGGCAAAAATATATCATGATTTGAAACCAAATTGTTCGAAATGTGGACAGAGACACAGTACCTTCTTCCATAGGTGGTGGCTTTGCCCTGAAGCTAAAAAATGTTAGACTAAAATTCGGAACTGGTCACAAGAAATAACGAATGGTCAAATAGAGGTTAAACCTGAACTGTTCCTTTTAGGGAAAATTAAAGGGAAATGCAGTCAAGAGATAAAATATATGATCTTACACATATCAACAGCGGCCAAGATTGCTTATGCACAAGGTAGGAAGAGAGATAATGTACCACCAGATATATTAGTAATGTGGAGGTCTTTTATGGAAGCTAAAAAACATTGGGCAAAAATACACTCGTTTGGAAAAAAATAACACATATAGATTTGAAACCTGAAATATTTTTATTAGGGATGGTACCTGAAGGCTACAGTGAAGAAAAACCATATTTAATTATACATGTATTAACAGCAGCTAGAATTGTATTCAATAAGAATTGGAAGTGATAAGATACCGACAGAGGAAAAAGTAATCGAGAAAATATTTGAATGTAGAGATGAATGTGTTAACGCTGGTAATGAAAGAAAAAGGACAAACGGAATATTATACGGTATGGGATTTATTTTATCAATGGTTGGAAAGTAAAACAAATTAAAACGGCGTTGATGAAAATCTAGAGAAATAGGTTTAAGATTGTTAAAAATAAAACATGTAATAGCTATAAGAAATGGGATTGTTATATTGGTAAAAAAATATTATTTATAATTGTAAGCAGAAGATGTACACAGTCAACACACGATTGAAATGGAATTATTGTAAATATAAAATAAAAATCTTTTAAAATAAAGACAGATGGGGCAACGTATTAGGAAACTCGGGGCTGGGGGTGGAGAGGAATTTGAGGCGAGACCTAGTCTCAGGACAAAGGTCTCCATTGGAGCTCCTTCCCACAGATTGGAGAATAGGCTTAAGCGCCCACCAACGGGAGGGTTAGATGTGTCATCACTTGGAGCGGCGAAAGGGGCGATGGCCGCTGCCCCGAAATGGTCGCTTGCCTTGGAAGTATCCTCTGTTTTTGTCCTTGAACTCGGATCTGTCTGGTTGCCAGTCTGGTCTATGGGTGTATGCCTTCTGGGGTTGAGGGGCATTAAACCCCCTGTCTGTGGGCTGAAAGGAAGCCCCACGGAAATTTTTTCCACGGCGGGCAGCTGGTCTACGTTGAGAAGGCAGGACCTTTCTCCCACGCCTAGTCTCCACCAGAAGGGAATCTAGGGCCTCTCCAAACAGCATGCCCCCCTTGTACGGAGCAGAGGCTAGTTTCCACTTATGGTTTGGGGTCACCTCCCAATGGCGAAGCCACAGTTGTCGCCGGGCCACCACCGAAGAGGCAAGGGCCTTGGAAGCAAACTTGGCTGCCCTCAAGGTGGCATCTGCAGAGAATTCCGTAGCCGCTATCACATTGTCGATGTCCTGGTGGAAGCGAAGGTCACCAGAGGGAATCCTCGCTTGCATCTGGCGGAGCCACATCAATGAGGCCCTGTTGAAAAATGAGGCAGCTGTCGATGTTTTGATTGCCATGGCGGCCGTCTTATGCACGTTACAGAGGGTCTGCTCCACCTTCTTCTCCTCTGGGCTCAGTGCATCCTCTTTATAGAAAGGCACCATGGCGGAAGATACTAAGGCTACCACTGGGCCATCTACAGTCGGTGGTTCCAGTGCGTGAGAAAAATCGGCCATATTATATAACATTTTTTCGTCCTCAGTTAGGGGAGGGCATGGCCCCGGTTGGGCCCATATCTTTTGGATCACCCTCTGGAATAATTCAGGGGAGGGAATTTCCTCGCTCTCTATGGTTGGCTGTGAAAAGAGCAACTCATTCGGGTCCACGGGCTCCAATGCTGGCTCCAACGCTGGCTCCGCTCCCATACCTCTTGTGGCTTTGGCCTTGAGTAACAAGGATTTAAAGAGGGCCGGGGAAAAGAGCCTTGTGGGGGATACCCTGTGTTGCTCTTCATGTTGGGGAGTTTCCGGGGGTCCCGGAGCAGCCTGACGTCTTTGTTGCAGGCCTGCCGCGATGCCCTGCGCTATGGCCTCTGATATCAGGATTTTCATCTGGTCAGAGATTTCAGGGCCCTGACACTCCTGTGGGAGAAGTCCCGCCACCGCCGTGGGAGTAAAGCTGGCCTCTGGCGCCCCCTTCCTCCGCTTAGGCGGTGGCTGCCCTTCTCCTGGCGGCGGCTTCGAATCAGGAGCCATAAAAGCCTGGTCGGAGGGCAGAGACAGCTGCTCTCTGGCGCCACCTGGGGACCCGGCCTGAGAGCCCAGGGGACTCTGGTGCTTCGCGCCGATTGGCTGGCTGGGTTGCTGGGCTGGAAAAGCGCGAGAAACTCCAACGGTTTCCTCCGCGGGGGGTCTCCGCCCCCCCTTTGGCGCTGCTTCCGCCTCAGCGGCCCTTTTGTCAGCGGCCTTCGAGGCTCCCTGGCAGGGGAGGGCTGTCGCCTTCGGCCTGGCCGCGGCTGTTTTAGCGGCCAACTTGGGCCCCGCGGAGACTTTCGGGGAACTCTGGTCCGCCTCCCCCCTCGGCCCTACCGTTCCCGGGTCCGCCATTTTAGCCTCCGGCTCCCCCGCACCACGCAGGCTCGTTGCTGTGAGAAACCTTTTGCTGCCGCCGCGGCTTTATTTCTCTCTCAGCCGCTCTAGGCTTCCCCCGGGCGGTGGCTCCCTACCCCTTCTCCCTGGCCTGCGGGGTGGCTCGGGGAGGGACCTCGACGGGATCGGAATAAAGGCGGCTAGGCCTTCGCAGGAGCCTTCTCACGCGGAGCCGGGGACCTCGCTGTGATTTCCACTTCGAACTCCGGGGAATAATTACCGCGTCGTCCTTTCGCAGCGCTCTCTTCGGCGAGGCTCGGCTGAGGGAAAAGGCCGAGGCCGAGACTGGGCATGCGCAGGATATGGAGGCGGGGCCGAAAGTTTGATTGACTCCGGTTCAAAAGAAGCCCAGTTAACCCCTTCATTTCCTCGGAGTCTCTGCTAGGCCCACTGGAGAAGAACGTTTCCCAGAAACCTTTGCGAGATGGGATGGAATAGAAATGGGAATAGAAGAATAAAGTAAGAAAGAATAGAATAGGAATAGAATACAATAGGAATAAGAATAGAAGAAGAAGAAAATAGAATAGAGTAGAATAGAAATAAGAATAGAAAAGAAATAAAATAGGAATGGAACAGGAATAGAATAGAAATTAAAATAAAATAGAGGGATGGAGAATAGAATAAAAAATAAAATAGAGAGATGGGGAATAGAATAGAATAGAAAATAAAATAGACTAAAATAAACTCATCAAGAATCATAAGATGCAATGCTTAGTGATGGTGATAGATTAATATAAGCCAAGTCTTCAAACTTGGCAGTTTAAGACTGGTGGAGTTCAACTCCCAGAATGCCTGAGCTAACATGACGAGGAGGAATTCTGGGAGTTGAGGTCTACCAGTCTTAAACTGCCAAAGCTGTCAAATTGGAAAACCCCTGCTATAAGCAATCAAATTGTACATAGGTTACTAATATGCAATCCAAACATACTAGGAAAACAAAACAATATAAATTGTAAAGATATAAGCAGCATAGCTTAAAATAGAATGAGTAATAAGATATTGAATTAGATTATAATAGAACATTAGAATAGAATTGGGTGCAAATGCTCTCACTATAAGAAAAAATAAAATACATTCATCAGGAATCATAAGAGGCAACATTTAGTGATAGTCATAGGTTACGAATAGAGTAGAATAGAACACAACAGAATATAAATAAGAATATAATATAATATGGAATGGAAGAATAGAGTAGAACAGAATAGAATAAATAACATAATCAGAGCTGGAAGGGAACTTGTAGGTCATCTAGTCCAACCCCATATAGAATAGAATGTAAAATAGAACAGAATAAAACTTAGAATATAGAATATAACAGAATAAAATATAATTCTCTTTGGTGCATATCATCTCAGTGTACATAAGAAAAAATAAAATACATCAATGTAGAATCATAAGATGCAACACTTAAGTGATAGTCATAGGTTACGAACAGAATATAGAGTAGAATGTAGAATAGAATAGAATAGAAATTAGAATAGAATAGATTAGATAATCAGCGTTGGAATGGACCTTGTAGGTCATCTAGTCCAACCCCAAATACAATAGAATAGAATGGAGTTCGTTATTGGCCAAGTGTGATTGGACACACAAGGAATTTCGCTTTGGTGCAAATGCTCTCAGTGTACATAAGAAAAAATAAAATATATTCATCAAGAATATTAAGATGCAACACTTAGTGATAGCCATAGGTTACAATAGTACAGAACAGAATATAGAATAGAATAGGAGGTAGAATAGAAATAAGAATACAATAGAATGCAGCTGAGCAGATCGCGGCCGCATCCAGGCTGGCCATCCAAGAGAGATGCTGCTATTTCCACGCGGATAAATCGTGCAAGGGGTGGGGGTAACGTCGGGAACGCGTGACGTTGCGTGAAAGGCAAACGCGGGTCGGCCATTTCCCCTCCCACACCTGCCTCCCCACGTGCGGGAATAGGGGAAGCCAGATAACGAAAACCCGCGCGTGGGAGGCAGAGATGCTGGAGGAAGAAAAGGGCACCACTTGGAAAAGCCTCCAAAAGGGACGCTTCCGTCTCTTCCGACAGAGGGCGCCGTGATAAAAAGGCGCTACCGCAAATCGTGCAAAGCGCCTGCCTATATAAATTGCGCCTGCAATTGCTACAACTGCGCCCTCCCTCCCTCCTCCCTCCCTCCGGCTGCCTGGGATTGGATCCTGGGCCGTGATTGAAGTCCTCAGCTCCATCTCGTGAGCGAATCGGACTGGAGAACCCACACAAACACATAAACAGGAAGAAAGAAAAAAAGGAAGGAAGGATACTCGTTTCTATTGGATAATTGCCGGAGTCTCAAACTGGATTCCTTAAAGGGCCGCCGTTCAGGAAGCGATTAGCGAGCGCTGATTGGCTGAGCGGACCCCGTCGGATGGGCGAGGCTTGCATAGTAAAGAGGCCCCGCGGACGCCGATTGGCTAAGACTCGCCTAGTCGGAAGGGTTCGAATCTAGCGGAGGATGGCGGCCGCGGCGACTTTTTTCCGCCGCCTCGGGGCGCTGAGCGGGGCATCCGCGGTGGGGGCGGCCGCTTATGGGGCGCACGGTGAGCGGTGGCGGGGCTCGGTCGGGCTGCCTTGAGCTGGGATCCCACCAAGTTGGGGGCGCTTGGAGAGAGAGAAGCCGGCTGCAAATTGGGGAGGGGTCTTTATTGGGGGAGGGCTCTGCTTGACACCTGGGGGTGAGATTGCGGGGTACAGCTCCTGAGGTGGGGGGTGGCTGCTCGTTTTAAGGCGAAGGGTGAGTAGCTTAGTGGCGCCATGCTGGCAGGCTTGAATGGTGCAGAGCAGAGGGCTGGACTAGAGAACCTCTTAAGATCCCTTCCAGGCCAGCTCGAGTCTGATTCTGGGTCTTTGGAGTGTCGGGGGACACCCCGTGACGTCATGCAGAAATGACGTCACTCCTCCTTGGAGATGACCTCATTTTTCATAGAATTTTCATAGAATAACAGAGTTGGAAGGGACCTTGGAGGTCATCAAGTCCAACCCCCTGCTCAAGCAGGAGAGTCTATTCCAATTAGTAGCCTCTACCTAGGATCGAACTCACAGCCTCCTGATTGTGAGGCAAGAGCTCCACCTGGACCTGCCACCAAGCCTTTGGGTGCCCCCCTCCGCCCCCCCCAACGGAGCAGAAGGACCCCTGCAGCTCTCACGGGATGAAGGCATTGTCCCCACATGCAAGCAAGGGGGCGACCTGGCTGGACGGGCAACCCCCCATATAACCACCCCACCCCTGCTCCTCTTCTTCCAGGCTTCCACCCCCAGGAACAGCCGGAGTACCTGAAAGAGGTAAAAGCCCCCACTCAAGAAGACCCTCTGCCATGGGAGCCATCTGGAACGCTTCCAGCTGCCTCTCTGCCATCGGCCAAGTGACAACCCCCCACGTTGGATGTCCCAATGGGGAGGGGTCCTGCCACATAACCCCCTTGCCCACCCTGGGCTGGGCGGCGGGTTGGGTGGGTGTCCCAGGGATGTGCCTGCATTGCAAGCCCCCGGTTGTGATGCTCAACTGTTGTTTTTCCTTCATCCCCAGTTGTACGGCACGGCCAATAGGTACCACTTCCTGCACAGCCTGGCTCTCTTGGCTGTGCCCCACTGCCGCTACCCCATGCTGGTAGGTATTCTTTGAGGGGGGGGGGAGACCCACCCCACCCCCCAACCTGTTCCCCCCCCCCATACAGTTTCCTCCAAGTGCAGCTCTTGCAAGATGCATTTAAAAAAATAATATTAGAATGTGCCGAATTGGACAGATTGACAATGGAACTTAAAGATAAAGAAGAAATAGAATAGGAAAGAATTAGAGTAGAGTAAAGTAGAATAGAATAGAATAGAATAGAATAGAATAGAATAGAATAGAATAGAATAGAATAGAATAGAATAGAATGCAATAGAATACAATAGAATAGATAAAATATAGGATTAGAATAGAATAGAATAGATAAAATATAGGATTAGAATAGAATAAAATAGATAATAAAATATAGGATTAGAATAGAATAGAATAATGGAATGGGATAGGATAGGATAGGATAGAATAGAAATAGGAATAGAATAGAAATAGGAATAGAATAGAATAATGGAATGGGATAGGATAGGATAGGATAGAATAGAAATTAGAATAGAAATAGGAATAGAATAGAAATGGGAATAGAATAGAAATGGGAATAGAATAGAAATAGAAATAGAATAATGGAATGGGATAGGATAGAATAGAATAGAATTAGAATAGAATTATTTATTGGCCAAGTGTGATTGGACACACAAGGAATTTCTCTTTGGTGCATAAGCTCTCAGTGTACATAAGAAAAAATAAAATACATTCATCAAGAATCATAAGATACAACACTTAAGGATCGTTATAGGTTACTAATAAGCAATCAAATCATATGAGGAAACAAAACAATATAAATGGTAAAGATACAAGCAACACGGTTATAGTCATAAATGGGAAGAGATAGGCAATAGAATGGATGAGAAGAATAATAGCAATACGGTTTTACTAGGTAGTTTGAGTGTTGTGGGAATTAGTTGTTTAGCAGAGGGATGGCATTCAGGGAAAAATTACTACTTAATAACATTGATACAATACGTCCCATATTAAGTAATGCTACTTAATATGGGACATATTGTATCAATGGTTAAAAACAGGTGGAGAGATGAGTAACTTAACAACGAAAGATGATTAACAAAATAGAAAGAAATACGGATATATATATAAATATGTAAGAATACACACAATGTAAGCAATACCACTATTGGGCTGTACGTGAATATAGTTTTAAAGTATAGGGTGATAAACGCAATAAGAGTTCTTCGGTCCAACTAGGAAAGCAATAGTTGTAATTATGACGTACAATACTATGTATTTAAAAGAGGCTACACTGTATGACTATTGAGAACACTGGTTATAACCAGGATGTATACTACGATGTCTATTTAAAAAGGACTTGACAGAGCTAGTACGCTGCCGTTGCAAAACTGGAAATGGGATGTTTAATAATGAAAAATATGCAATAGAAACATTATTTTTTAAAAAAGGAGGCGTGGGCCGGGACATGATCTTCAGTTGGGATGGCATGCCTTTTTGTGGCATGAAAAAATAAAATGCATAAGATGCTTTCAAAGGCATGATGCTCTACTCTTTAATATGGGAAATGGATATCACATCCAAATGTTGTAAATTTGGGGGGAGGGAATTGTTACGTACAACGATATTTTAAATGAGAAAGAGGTTCAAAGTTGAAAGCCTTTATAGTCATTGTACATTGTGTATGCAACAAAATTGGTTTAGCCTCTACTAGTGCACCCCACACAAGAATACACGAATAATGAACATGAATAATATAAAGATTAATCCTTATACAAGTAGATAGGGGGTAAAAAACCAAAAACTTAAAACTAAGCAGGAATTAACGAAACCAAGGAGTGGACCTTGCGTCGTGGCCGCACTTGCAAATACAAAAAAAAGGGGGGGGATGAGGCTTTGGTCCCCCTGGAGTGGATGGTGGGGGGGCACCATCTTGCCTCTTTGACACACACACACACACACACACACACACTTCCAAACTCCTCCAGGATTTTCGCCCAGCTAATTCTTGGTGGGAGGGCATTCAGGTGGTGGGGTCCCCCCCCCTTTCTGAAAATCTGGAGCCTCCCCTGATGCAGTCAGATACCTGTGGGGGGCATGTGCTGCTTTAACATGGGGAACACAACCCCTCTCCCCAAATTTTCTATTTTTGAACCTCTGCACCTTTAAGAGCTGTGAATGCCCAGAATTCTGGGAGTTGAAGTCCACTCCTATTCCATTGCATGCTGGCTGTGGAATCCTGGGAATTGAAGTCCGGCTCACTTCCGGTTAGAAATTGTACTTATAATTACATGGGTTGCCTATATACATTTACTTCTGTCATGTTCTAATCATATGCTAAATGATGATTAGTGATGACCATAATGCCTGTGGAATTCTGGGAGTTGAAATCCATTCCTAGTCCGTGGCATTCTGGGAGTTGAAGTCCAGCTGTCTTCCAATTAATTGCCATAACGGCACAGAAGCTATCCTTATAATTACGTGGGCTGCGTATATATGTTTACTTCTCTTCTGTTGTGTTCTCATCGTATTAATAATAATAGTAATAATGCTGTGGAATTCTGGGAGTTGAAGTCCATGTCTATTCCATTGCATTCTGGGAGTTGAAGTCCAGCTGTCTTCCAGTTGCCATAACTCCATAGAAGTTTTACTCATAATTATATGACCTTCGTATATATGTTTATTTCTCTTCTGTCATGTTCTCATCACACATTAAATAATGATAATGATAACAGCAATAATGGCTGTGGCATTCTGGGAATTGGAAGTCCACTCCTATTCCATAATAAGCTCATAGAAGTTTTACTTATAATTATGTGGATTGCTTTTATATATATGGGGTGTGTGGGTGGGTGTTGTATATGTGTGTATGTATGTATATATGAGTTTGTGTGTATATATGTGTTTGTGTGTGTGTGTTATATGTTTGGTATTTAGGTTTCTTTGGGTGTTTTCCCACGTCTTAATAGTTGTGTTTTTAAAGTTATAGCGACGTTTCGTCAGAATCCTCCGGCTTGTGGACTGGGTTCTTTTGAATCTTGTGTGTCAGGCTTGACAGCTGTTTTTTGTTTGAATTTGGTGCTGGCTTTCTGCTATATTTGAATGTGTTTTTTTTTTCTTCATCCTGATTGGCTGGAAGCCTAGGTCTGTTTTCATTGGTCTTCCCAATTGCTGTGTTCTTGATTAGTTGGCAACCGTTGTGTTTTGTGCATTGGTTTTTTTTTTTTAGTGCAGCTGGGTTTCTTGTCATTATCTGTTATCTGCTAAAGGGGCTCAGGCAGGGGCCTCTGTGGTTTGCAGGGAGGGGCAGGCATTAACGTCTCCTTTTGTTCTTTGCCAGGCTGGCGGCATCCTGTCCACAGGCCTGGGGCTCTTCTGCGGCCCGTTTTATTACCACGCGCTAACCGGCCAGCCGGCCTTCACCCACGTGGCACCTTATGGCGGGAGCCTGCTCATCCTTGGCTGGCTGGCCTTGGCTCCCTGACGGCCCCTGGCCAACCTCCTCCATGTGTGTGTGTTCCCCCTCACCTGGGCGAACGAAAAACCTCTGCCTCTACCCTTTGGACCATCCCACCATTCTCCCTTTTGGGAGTAGCGGAGGCCTCCCCACCCACCCCAAACCTCCCCTAGGATTAAATCCCAGAAGGGCTGAATCTTCTTTTTAAAAATAATAATAATAATAATAATAATAATAATAATAATAATAATAATAATAATAATAATAATGAAATTAATATTATCGCAGCTCTGGATTTGTGACAGGAAGGCATGGTAACGTGCCAATCATGCAGCTTTCGTTGTGATTTTAATAAACGGACTTGATTTTATTCCTTCCAGACCCCGTCTTATTGGGGGGGAGGACCTTGGTGGCCCCTGGTTGAGGAAATGGGAGGCACCCAGGAGAAATGGGGGTGAGGGTAGCCTAGGGGTGTGTGTGTGTGTGTGACTTGGCTTCCCCTCCCATGGAAAACCTGGAGGGGGGGGCTTCTGGGCTTAAGAAGTGTGGCTTGCACTAGAGGTCAAAGGGTGTGGGGTTCGGGATATGTTGGCTAAGAGTCGAAGGGTAGTAGAACAGCTTGCCTCCAGAAGTTGGGGGTGTTTCCATTGTTGGGTGTTTTTTTTTGAAGAAGAAGATTGGACAGCCATTTGTGTGGAATGATATAAGGCCTCCTGCCTTGGGAAAGGGGTTGGACTAGAAGACCTCCAAGGTCCCTCCCAGCCCTAGGGTTCTATGATCGATCTGTGTCTTCCATACATCAGGTCTGTCTATCATCTCTCTCTCTATCATCTATCTATCAACTCTCTATCATCTGTCATCTCTCTCTCTATCACGTAATCTCTATCATCTCTACATCTATCATCTATGATCTATCATCTCTATCATCTATCTATCATCTCTATCATCTCTCCCTCTATCATCTATCATCTCTCTATCATCTCTATTATATCATCTATTTATCATCTCTCTATCATCTCTATTATATCATCTATATATCATCTCTCTATCATCGCTCTATCTATATATATGAGAGAGAGAGAGAGAGATGACAGACATGATGGATGATTATTATGGTTATTAACATTAATGTAATTGATACTAATGCAATGAATATTGTTGTAAATACTGTGGTTATTATTTCCAAAAATGATTTGTACCCAGGACAACACACTGGTTAATTGAAATTGGAATTTGTGTATGTTATAAAATAAAATAAAAACTTATTTTTAAGAAAGACAGACATGGTGGATGAGAGATGATGGTGGGAAGGAGGGATAGATAAATAAGGAGAGAGAGATGATAAATAGATGGTAGACACAGAGGATGATAAACACACACATACTGTGTGTGTGTGTGTGTGTGTGTGTGTGTGTGTCCCCTCATATCTCTACCATCTATCTGTTTATCATCTTATCTCTCCCTCTCTTCCTATCTATTTATCTCTTTATTCATCTATCCCTGTGTCTGTTTGTGTCTGTCTATCATGTCTGACTGCCTCTCTCTTTATTTATCTTATATGTCTGTCTATCTGCCTTGGGCCCCTGGAGGTTGTACTAGAAGACCTCCGAAGGCCCTTCCAGCCCTAGAACTCTATGATCTGTCCGTCTTGTCTTCCCTCCGTCCTATCTGTCTATCTATCTAGCTATCTTCCCCGTCTGTCTAGCTGGTTACCTATCTTCCATCCATGATGTCTCCCTGTCTAGCTAGCTAACTATAGGTTTCAAGAAAAGATTGGGCAACCGTTTGCCCAAGATGGAAGGAGGACTCCTGCCTCGGCCCCCTGGGGGCTGGAATAGACGACCTCTAAGGGACCTTCCTGCCCTAGGAGTCTACAATTCCACATTATAGTCCAACACATGGGTGATTCCAGTATGACATGGGAGGTGGCCCCCTCTGAATTAGGCTGACCACAGATAATGGTGGAACGTGGCTAAACAGACTTCAGAATTAAAAACAAACAAACCATGGGCTCTCTTATTTATTTATATTATTTATTATTAACTAGCTCGATCCCCGTGCTTCGCTACAAAACTCTGTGGTCGGGCTTAGTTTTCGGGGAGGAAAATAAGGGGGTGGGTGGAAATTCTGCCTCTGCCTACCAGTATCCATCAGTATTCATCTGGCTAGCGTCCTGTCGGTGTGCGAGAGAGTGGAGGGGCTGTTTGGAAACTGAAAGAGTATTTGCTGGGTGAGCAAGAAGGAGACAGCAAGGAGCCTGGGCGTGGCTTAGCTCAACTGTTCTAGACTGAAGCTACTTGGTGCTCCTGTGAAACTGAAACTCCTCTGCTTGTGTTTTGCATTTGGAAGAGATTTCTTTTCAGGTGGGGAGGGGGAGTAGAACTCCTTAGCATCAGAGTGTGTTAATAATAATAATAACAACAACAACAACAACAATAATAATAATAATAATATAAAGAAAACCAGCATAGTTGTCTCATTTACTGTGTACACTGTTTTTGTGTATATTATTATTATTATTATTATTATTATTATTATTATTATTATTATTATTATTATTATTATTATTATACACAAAAGTGTTGGGATCTGCTCGCTTAATCCGCCAATACATCACGCAGTCCAAAACACTTGGGAAGTGCTGGACTAGTGATTTGTGATACGAAACC
Source organism: Notechis scutatus (assembly GCF_049901735.1). NCBI lineage: Eukaryota > Metazoa > Chordata > Lepidosauria > Squamata > Elapidae > Notechis > Notechis scutatus. The sequence goes on from NC_142025.1 coordinate 121,771,792, forward strand.
CAGCATGGTTATCTCCTCGTCTGCTGTGTATACTGTCATTTTTGTGTGTAATAATAATAATAATAACAACAACAATAATAAAAACCCAGCATAGTTATCTCGTTTGCTTGTACACTAGGTTTTTGTATAGTATAATAATGATGATGATGATATTACCAGTTCCTAGGTCCTTGATTAGGACTTGAGTTGTTGAGCTACCAACCAGCCCCAAAGGCTGTCACTAAATATTAAAAATAATAATAATAATAATAATATAGGAAGTACTCTAAATGCTCTGATGGTCATTTTGAAAAATCCTTTCTTAGTGAGCCCCTAGGAGCTAAGAGGAACATAGGTGTCCAATTTCAAGTTTGCAGGCTTTACGGTTCTGGAGATTTTGTGATGATGCCTGAGGGGGTCTTCCACTTTTACATATACAGATTTATTATTATTATTATTTATTCATTCGTTCAATTTCTGTAGCCACCCAACTCAGCCGAGAGACTCTGGGAGGCTTTGCCATTCTGAAATCCTAAAACACAAGAAAGGAAGAGTCCTATTTGAAAGATTGCATTAAACTTCCCATCGAATGAAAAATCGGAGCCGCCCCAAATGTCAAAACAAACACCCAAAACTATCTAAGCTAAAAACAAACAAACACCTGAAGCGACCTGGGGGCTACTCCCCATAGAAAGATTGACCCAAATGTGTCAAGTCTTGAGATTTTTGGCTCTGAGTCACAGCAAAAGACTGCAAACAAGGTGACTTTCTGGGGGATGTTGCAACACCGGAGACACTCAATTTAAACAACCCCCCCCCCCGCCCCCACAGAAAAACAGCCGGCCTCTATAGCAGGGTGGAAGGAATGGGCTTAACCCCCCCCCTCCCCCCCCAAGACTGAGATTTTGGGGTTTGCTTTGAGAAGTCACCCTTGGTAGGTGAATTGAAAAGGCTGGAGCATTGTAAAGGTTAAGAGGGCAAAACCGGGAATTTCCAGGGTGTGATGCAACAAAGGAAGTGCCCTTTGTGGATCTGCAACAGGGAGAGTTTTGGGGTGTTTAGGGCAACCCCGCCTTCCCTTCCCTTCGGGAGTTTCTGCAGACTGAAAGAAACAGGCCAGATTCTCTAGCATTTGCGGCCTTAAAAACAGGGCTATGTTTATTTTATTGCAATCAGAAAAGAGCTGGAAGGTGCCTCGGAGGTTATCTAGTCCACCCCCCCCCACCCAAGAGGGAGATCCTATACTGTTTCAGATGAGTGGCTGTCCAGTCTCTTGAATTTTTATTTATTTTGTATCCCGTGACTCTGTCCCTTCTTGGCCACTTTTAAGACTGCCCCATGCTGGCTGGGGAATTCTGGGAGTTGAAGTCCAGAGGTCTTCAATGGGCCAAGATCAGATACCTTGGATTAGATAGGTTTAGGTTGTGGGGTAGGTTGAGGAAGAAATGATGGAGAAAAGCAGCTCTATTATTGTTGTTGTTGTAGTAGTTATTATTATTATTATTAAACTTTTATTCATTAAACATGAAACTTAGTGAACTGAACATTTAAAAATGTATCACAAATAATAATTATTAACCTCATTAACCATGAAATATTATTATTACTAATTTCATTAAACATGAAATTACGGTATTATTGTTGTTGCTATTATTAATCTTTTATTCATTAAACATGAAACATAGTGAACTGAACATTTAAAAATGTATCACAAATAATCATTTATCTAATTAAACATGAAACTATTATTAATTTCATTAAACATGAAACTTATTAATTTCATTAAACATGAAACTCTATTATTAACTTCATTAAACATGAAACTATTATTATTATTATTATTCTACTACTACTACTACTATTATTATTGTTATTATTGTTATTATTATTGTTATTGTTGTTGTTGTTATTATTATTATTATTATTATTATTATTATTGTTGTTGTTGTTATTGTTATTGTTGTTATTATTATTATTACTATTATTATTATTATTATTATTTGACTTACAACCATTTTTAGTAGCCATTCCAACCTACAACAGCCCTGAAAAAAGTGACTTATGACACTTATGACGGTTGGCAAGAAAACGGTGGCAAGAAAGGTGTGACAAAATTCACTTAGCAGCTGTCTCGCTTAGCAACATAAATTTGCTGTTCAATCATGGTCATAAGTTGAGAATTCCCTGTACATATTTTTATTAATGTTCTTTGTCAAACTTTTTAATACAACCGCCCAAGTCACACCTGGGCCAGTGCCCAGAATAAAATATATTTAAAGGCCCTTTATTTACTGGAAACTGCAACGGTCAGAGGTCAGATGCCTCTGAGCTTCAGGACCTGGGTTCAAGAGTTTCCACGTCCAGCCAAAGACCTGGCTGACACATTCCCACCGCTTTTGCAGCCTGGCGTAGATTTAGAAGGCTTCAATCCGGAGAAAGAATTTGGAGGAAAAGTATGCAGCCCCCGTTTTCCTCCTGCGGGTGGGCTGCTGCGTGGCTAGGGCTGATGGGCTTTGTAGTGAAAGCTCTCCGCAAGGATGCTCGGGAAAGAGGCACAATGGGCAGGTGAAGTGGACAGACTGGTGTGTGTATGTATGTGTGTGTGTGTGTGTGAAACCTGCTGGGGGTTGGACTAGATGACTTCCAAGGTCCCTTCCAACCCTTGTTAATCTGAAACAGGAAGCCCACTCAATGGTACAGCAGGGATGGCATGGGGTTTCGACTAGATGACCTCCAAGGTCCCTTCAAACTCTTTTTAATCTGAAACAGGAAGCCCTGTTCCGACGTGCAGCGGGGGGTTGGACTAGATGACCTCCAAGGTTCCTTCCAACCCTTGTTAATCTGAAACAGGAAGCCCATCCAATGTACAGCAGGGGTGGCATGGGGTTTCGACTAGATGACCTCCAAGGTCCCTTCAAACTCTTTTTAATCTGAAACAGGAAGCCCTGTTCCGACGTGCAGCGGGGCGGGGGTTTCGACTAGATGACCTCCAAGGTCCCTTCCAACCCTTGTTAATCTGAAACAGGAAGCCCACCCAATGTACAGCAGGGGTGGCATGGGGTTTCGACTAGATGACCTCCCTTCAAACTCTTTTTAATCTGAAACAGGAAGCCCTGTTCTGACGTGCAGCGTCGGGGTTGGACTAAACGACCTCCAAGGTCCCTTCAAACTCTTATTAATCTGAAACAGGAAGCCCTGTTCCAACGTGCAGCGTCGGGGTTGGACTGGATGACCTCTAAGGTCCCTTCCAACTCTTTGTTCACCCGAAACAGAAACCCCGTGCAGAAGAGGGCGGGCTTCCCAAGAAGAGGGCGGAGCCCCCCCAGCAAGGGGTTCACCCTCCCTCCAGCTCCTCCCCCTCTCCCTCCTCAAAGCAGAAAACCGGCGGGGCAGCGCGACGAGCGTGGCTTCCTGGCACCGTCCGGGGACCGCTCGCCTCCCTCCGGGCCTGCAGGTAACGGTGGGGGAAGCGGGGAACGGAGCGCGGTCAAAGGAGGGCGGGATCCAACGCTTGCTTTCTTCTCCCAGGCTGCGCAATTCGGACTGACCACCACCACCCCACCCATCATCCCCGGCCACGAAGGGCGTGGGAAGCCGTTTGTCTCCCGTTTTCACTTCTTTTTTTGGCCGCCGCTCTCGGAGACGGGCGGCTCCCCTGAGTTGGCCTACCCTGCCGGGGTGTAGTAGAGCAGGGATCGCCGGACCCATAAGGCTGAACCCCTCCCCCCCAATATTTAACGCTTCAGAAACAGGGTGGTCGGGTTTTTACGTAGTCCCCGTTACCTCTCCCTCCTTCCTTCCCTCTCTTTTCTCCTTCCTTCTATTCCTTTCTTACCAAGTGGGCTGCCTCCCTCCTCTCCTTCTTTCCTTCTGTATCCATCCCTCCTTTTCCCCTCCCCTTCCTCTTTTCTTTCTCTCCTTCCCTCTATTCCTTCCTTACCTTGGGAAAAGTGGGCTGCCTCTCTCCCCCTCCTTCCTTCTGTCTTCCTCTTTTTCTTCCCTTCCCTCTTTCCCCCTTTCTCTCCCTTTTTATTTTTCTTTCCTCCTTTTCTATTTTCCTTCCTTATCTTTTCCTCCTGTTCTTTCTACCCTCGCCCTCCTTTCCTTCCTCTTTCCCTTTCCTTCCATTCCTTTCCCTTTCCTCTTATTCCTCACTCCCTTTTTTCCTCCCTGCTCTCTTCCTTTCCCTCCTTCCTGTTGTCTCCTTTCTCTTTCCTTCCTTTTTCTACTTTCCCTCCCTCCCTCCTGCCTCTTTCCTGTCTTTTTCCTCCCCTCTTTTTCCTCTCCTTCCTGTTGTTTTCTCTTTCTTTCCTTCCCTTTTCCTTCCTCCCTTTTTTTCTCTTCCCACCCCCTCTCCCTCCTGCCTCTTTCCTGCCTTTCTTTTCTTCCTGCTACCATCCTCCCTTCCCTCCCTCCTCGGGGGGGTGGGGGTGGGTAGGTGGGGGAGACCTGCTGGACGGGGAAGAGGCGAGATCCAAGGACGTCGCAGCCTCCAGAGTCAACACACACACACAACACGCAACCACGAACGCGAGTCGAGGCGGCAACGTCGGGATGCCGACTTTCCAAGCTTTCAGCCGACCCAAACAAAACCTCCGCAAGTCTTGCTGTCCATCCAAGGAGGCTGGAAAAGAAACCAAACCCCTTCCCTTCCTGGACACACACACACACACACACACAAGCTATTTTTTCCCGGGAGGGGAGGGGCTGCTGGCATTTTGGGGTGGGTGAGCAACCATGCCGCCCCAGCCCCTTTTCTTGCTTCCGATCCCGCCCCCGGTTGGCCATCCTTTGTGTCTGTTTTGTGTTTTGAAGCCAAAGCAACACTTGTGTGTGTGTGTGTGTTTCTTTTTCCGAAGCCCCGAGGGCGGCAAGGGCGAGGCTGGGAAGGAGGAGAAAAAAAAGGGGGGTGCTCAGCGGTTGGATCACCGGGATCCACCCATCCTTTCTCTCTCCCAGGCGGCGTTGCTTTGGCCGGCGTTCTTGCGGCGGGCGCCCGGTTGGGGAAGAAAGCGGCTTGGAGAAAGGCTGCTCTCCCCTCCCGCCCCTTCCTCTCTCTCTCTCCCTCTCTCTCCGCCACCACCACCACCCGGCAGCCACTGGGAAAGGGGGAGATCCAGTTTCTCGGCAGTCACGTGCGAATCGTCCTGGGTTTTCTTTTTTTACCAGGGTTGCCCCGGACTGACGCCTTCGCTGCCTGCGGGCTGAGTTGGAGCGAAAGGGACGGTACGGGCGCGGTGCTTTTCGTGGGGAAGGGAGGGGGAGCTATTATTCCACCTTTGCTTTTGAGATTTCCCCCGGCGGGTTAAAGGGTTTGGGTTAGGATTCCGATGGCTTCCCCCTCCTTTCCCTAAAAGGGTGCAAGGACTTTTGGCCCTTGTTCATTTTGGGGGGTAGAGGCGCCCCAGTTTCCCAGGGCAGCTCCACCGTTTGGATATCTGGCTTTGGGGAGGGGGGGGGGAGAGCTTTACCGCCCCTCCCTTGGCTGTGCTGCAGAGTAGTGGAAGTTCAGAGCAGGGCCAGCTTGGAGGGGGGTAGATTTTGGCGTGGAGGAGAGGCCCAGGAGCTGACTTGGCCCCAGGGAAAGGGTGTGTGTGTGTGTGTGTGTGCTTGGTGTGTGTGTGTGTGTGTGCTTTTTTTTTGCATCCAGCGCAAGTTTGGTGCAATGCCTGGCAATTGCCTGCAAACCCAGCACTTCCCAAGGTGTTGGGATTCCGACTCCCAGGTTGCTCAGCCGGGGTGGTGGCTACAGCCTCATGGAGGCTGTAGTTCCATGCCTTCTTCAGGACTCCCAAGTAGTGGTAGTAATAATAGTAGTAGTAGTAGGAGGAGGAATCCATACAGCTAGTCCATCTACTATTATTATTTATTTATCTACTACTACTATTTATGTTGCTAAAAAAGACAGTTAAGTGAGATTTATGTTTATCTCCAGACCCCTCGCATCCCGGACATAAATTGTTTCAACTCCTACCCTCAAAACGCTACATAGAGCACTGCACCCCAGAACAACTAGACACAAGGACACCCCTCTGCTAAAACAATTCCCTCAACACTGTCAAACTACTTAGTAAGGCTGTATTACTATTCTTCTTCTCATCCTTCCTATTGCCTACCTTTTCCCACTTAATGACTGTAACAGTGTTGCTTGTGTCTTCACAATTCATATAATTTTGTTGTCCTAGTATCTTTTGATTGTGTTATTAGTAACCTATGTATGATTTGATAGCTTATTAGTAACAATTAATGTATTTTATCTTCTCTGATACACAGTGAGAGTATATGCACCAAAGACAAATTCCTTGTGTGTCTAATCACTCTTGGCCAATAAAGAATTATATTCGATTCCTATTCTTTCTGTTCTATTCTATTCCTATTCTTTCTATTCTATTCCTATTCTATTGTATTCTGTATGGGGTTGGACTTGATGACCTACAAGGTGCCTTCCAACTCTGATTATCTGTTATCTATTCTATTCTTATTTCTATTCTATTATTTCTATTCTGTTCTATTCTACATTCTATTCTATATTCTGTTCTGTTCTATTCATAACCTGTGGCTATCACTCAGTGTTGCGTCTTATGATTCTTGATGAATGCATTTTATTTTTTCTGATGCATACAGAGAGCATTTGCACCAAGACCAATTCTTTGTGTGTCCAATCACACTTGGCCAATAAAGGATTATTTCCTATTCTATTTTATTGTATTCTAATTTCTATTCTGTTCTATTCTAATTTCTATTTTAATCGTTTCATTCCTTTTCTATTCTATTCACTGTTTTATTTCTATTCTATTTTCTATATTATATTATATTCTTCTATAGTATTCTTATTCCCATTCCTATTTCTATTGCATCTGGCAAAAATTTCTGGGAAACGTGGTTCTCCTCCAGTGGGCTGAGCAGAGACTCCAAGGAAAGGAAGGGGTTAACTCTGCTTCTTCTGAGGGGAGTCAATCAACCTTTAGGCCACGCCTCCCTGGCCTGCGCATGCCCAGTTTCGGACTCGGACTTTTCCCTCAGCCGAGAGACCCGTGGAAGACGGAGCTCTTCGAGGAGAGGACGCACTTATTGTTCCCCGGGTTCTGACGGCCCCGCGTAACAAGGCTCCGAAGCCTTCACAAGACGGCAAAAAGGCGAGGCTGGCTCCCCCGGCCCGCTTGGCGTAGCCCGCCTTTTGTCCCGATCCCGTCAAGGTCACTCACCGAGCCCCGCAGGCAACGAACGAGTGCCCGGGGAAGCCTAGAGCGGCTGAGAGAGAAATAAAGCCGCGGCGGCAGCAAAAGGTTCCTCACAGGAACGAGCCTGCCTGGTCCGGAGGCCCCGGATACTAAAATGGCGGAGCCGGGAACGGCAGGGCCGAGCGGGGAGGAGGACCAGAGTCCCCCGAAAGGCTCCGCGGGGCCCAAGTCGGCCGCCAGAAGAGCCGCCGCCAGGCTGAAGGCGAGAGCCCTCTCCTCCCAGAGAGCCCCGAAGGCCGAGGAGAAGGATGCCCTGAGGGGCCGCCTGGAGGCCGCTGACAAAAGGGCCGCTGAGGCGGAAACAGCGCTAAAGGGGGGAGGGCGGAGACCCCCGCGGAGGAAACAGTTGGAGTTTCCCGCGCTTTTCCAGCCCAGCAACTCAGCCAGCCAATCGGCGCGAAGCACCAGAGTCCCCTGGGCTCTCAGGCCGGGTCGCCAGGTGGCGCCAGAGAGCAGCTGTCTCTGCCCTCCGACCAGGCTTTTATGGCTCCTGATTCGAAGCCGCTGCCAGGAGAAGGGCAGCCACCGCCTAAGCGGAGGAAGGGGGCGCCAGAGGCCAGCTTTACTCCCACGGCGGTGGCGGGACTTCTCCCACAGGAGAGTCAGGGCCCTGAAATCTCTGACCAGATGAAAATCCTGATATCGGAGGCCATAGCGCAGGGCATCGCGGCAGGCCTGCAACAAAGACGTCAGGCTGCTCCGGGACCACCGGAACCGCCCCAACAGGGCTCTTTTCCCCATCCCTCTTTAAATCCTTGTTATTCAAGGCTAAAGCCACAACAGGTATGGGAGCGGAGCCAGCATTGGACCCCGTGGACCCAAATGAGTTGCTCTTTTCACACCAACCATAGAGAGCGAGGAAATCCCCTCCCCTGAGCTATTCCGGGACCTGGTCCAAAAGCAATGGGCCCAACAAGGGGTGTGCCCTCCCCTAAATGACAACGAAAGAAGATTTTATAATGTGGCCCCGGATTTCTCCAAGGCACTGGAACCACCAACTATAGATGGCCCAGTGGCGGCCTTAGTATCCTCCACCATCCTGCCTAACCATGAAGAGGATGCTCTGAACCCAGGGGATAAGCCGGCGGAGTGCACCCTCCGCAAGGTGCACAAGAACGCTGCCATGGCAATCAAAACATCGACAACCGCCTCATTCTTCAACAGGGCCATGTTGATGTGGCTCCGCCAGATACAAGCGAGAGTTCCCCCTGGTGACCTCCGCTTCCACCAAGATATGAACAAAGTGATAGCAGCTATGGAATTCTCGGCAGATGCCACCTTAACTGCCGCCAAGTTTGCTTCCAGGGCCCTTTCCTCTTCGGTGGTGGCCCGCCGACTACTGTGGCTTCGCTATTGGAAGGCAGACACGAAAAATACGTGGAACCTAGCCTCTGCTCCCTACAAGGGGGCAAGCTGTTTGGAGAGGCCCTAGAGCGCCTTCTGGTGGAGACTAAGGATGGGAGAAAGATCCTGCCTTCTCTTCATAGACCAACTGATCGCCGTGGAAAAAATTTCCGTGGGGCTTCCTTTCGGCCCACTGGCACGGGGTTTGATGCCCCTCAAGCCCAGAGGGCATATACCCACAGACCAGGTTGGGAGCCGGACGGATCAGAGTTCAAGTACAGAAACAGAGGACACTTCCAAGGCAAGCGGCCATTTCAAGGCAGAGGCCGTTGCCCCTTTCATCGCTCCAAGTGACGACAGATCCAACCCCCCATTGGCGGGTGCTTAAGCCTATTCACCAATCAATAGGAAGCAACCCCAGAGGGCATGACCTGATACTAGGTCTCCCCTTGGATTCCTCTCCCCCACCCCCAAGTTTCTTCATACGTTGCCCCATCTCTTTTTTTAGAAAAGTTTTTTATATTTACAATAATTCCAAAGTAAAACAAATTAAAATGGAGTAGGTGAAAATATAGAGAAATTTTAAGTTTGTTAAAAATGATAAGACATATTCAACAGCAGCTAAAAGAAAATGGGATTATTGTTATATTGGTTGAAAAAAGTATTAATTGTAATTTCTTTTACTTTCCAACCATTGATCAAATAAACCCCATACCATATAATATACCATTTCTTCTTTTTCTTTAGTTACCAATGTTAACCTATTCATCTCTGCACGTTCAAATATTTTCTCAATTACTTTTCCCTCTGCCGGTATCTTACCACTTTTCCAATTCTGAGCAGATACAATTTTAGCGTCTGTTAATACGTGTATGATTAAGTATGCTTTTTTTTTTTTTTTTACTGTAGCCTTCAGGTACAATCCCTAATAAAAATATTTCAGGTTTCAAATCTATATGTTGTTCTATCATTTTTTCCAACCATGTGTGTATTTTTGTCCAATATTTTTTAGCTTCTTTGCAAGGCCATCATATATAGTATTATGTTCCAGGTGTCTGGTGGCCCTTCCAGCATTTGGCTGATTTATCTCTGAATATCTTAGCAAAGTGCCATCTATAAAACATCTTGAACAAGTTTTTTTAATATGCTGTCGATATTGTTAATTTATAATTCCTGTCCCATAGCTTCTGCCATTTTCTGTCCAAATTTTTTTGCCTATGCTATCGTTTCCTTAACTTGTTCTTCTAATTTAACACCTAGTAAATAACAATACAATTTTTTGATCACCTTATTTTCCGTTCCTGTTAATATTTTATCACGTTCTGTCAACACCTTATGAATCCCTTCAGCTTTAATATCTTTTTCATATCTTGATATGAAAGAGCCCCGGTGGTGCAGTGGTTAGAGTGCAGTACTGCAAGCTACTCCCACTGCAATTTGGCAGATCGAATCCCACCGCCTAGGCTCAAGGTTGACTCAGCCTTCCATCCTTCCAAGGTGGGTAAAATGAGGACCCAAATTGTTGGGGGCAATATGCTGACTCTGAACCGCTATAGTGAAAAGCACTATAAAGTGGTATATGTCTAAGTGCTATTACTATTCATCGTATTTGCGTATATGATTACCAGTGCATTTCCAACCTTTGTTCATTCAGTTCTTGTTTTGAGCTCCCCCTCTTCATTTAAGATATCTTTATATCTAGTAATAGTTCCCATTTTACAAACATTTAGGGGTATAAGTGTTTATGTTGTTGATAGCCAGACTGAAATCTTCATGTAATGTCCTCTGGTTTTCCCCCATGCTAATAACACTGCATTTCTGACCATATGCTTTTGAAAATACCCATGTATTTTACTTCTCCCATACCATAAAAATGCATGCCAGCCCAATTGCAAATCATGTCCCTCTAACATCAACAACCTTCTATTTCTCAGTGTAACCCATTCTTTCATCCAGGTTAATACCGTGGCCTGATAATATACACTGCTCAAAAAAATAAATGGAACACAAAAATAAGACATCCTACATCTGAATGAATGAAATATTCTCATTAAATACTTTGTTCATTACATAGTTGAATGTGCTGACAACAAAATCACACAAAAATTATCAACGGAAATCAAATGTAGCAACCCATGGAGGTCTGGATGTGGAGTTACACTCAAAATTAAAGTGGAAAAAAACCCTACAGGCTGATCCAACTTTGATGTAATGTCCTTAAAACAAGTCAAAATGAGGCTCAGTAGTGTGTGTGGCCTCCACGTGCCTATATGACCTCCCTACAACGCCTGGGCATGCTCCTGATGAGTGGCGGATGGTCTGAGGGATCTCCTCCCACACCTGGACTAAAGCATCCCCCAACTCCTAGACAGTCTGTGGTGCAACGTGGCGTTGGTGGATGGGTGAGACATGATGTCCCAGATGTGCTCAATTGGATTCAGGTCTGGGGAATGGACGGGACAGTCCATAGCATCAATGCCTTCGTCTTGCAGGAACTGCTGACACACTCCAGCCACATGAGGTCTAGCGTTGTCTTGCATTAGGAGGAACCCAGGGCCAAGCGCACCAGCATATGGTCTCACAAGGGGTCTGAGGATCTCATCTCAGTACCTAATGGAAGTCAGGCTACCTCTGGCGAGCACATGGAGGGCTGTGTGGCCCCCTAAAGAAATGCCACCCCACACCATTACTGACCCACTCGGTCATGCTGGAGGATGTTGCAGGCAGCAGAACGTTCTCCACGGCGTCTCCAGACCCTGTCACGTCTGTCACATGTGCTCAGTGGGAACCTGCTTTCATCTGTGAAGAGCACAGGGCGCCAGTGGCGAAGTTGCCAATCTTGCTGTTCTCTGGCAAATGCCAAACGTCCTGCATGGTGTTGGGCTGTAAGTACAACCCCCACCTGTGGACGTCGGGCCCTCATACCATCCTCATGGAGTCTGTTTCTGACCGTTTGAGCAGCTACATGCATATTTGTGGCCCGCTGGAGGTCATTTTGCAGGGCTCTGGCAGTGCTCCTCCTTTCCCTCCTTGCACAAAGGTGGAGGTAGCGGTCCTGATGCTGGGTTGTTGCCCTCCTACGGCCTCCTCCACGTCTCCTGATGTACTGGCCTGTCTCCTGGTAGCGCCTCCATGCTCTGGACACTACGCTGACAGACACAGCAAACCTTCTTGCCACAGCTCGCATTGATGTGCCATCCTGGATGAGCTGCACTACTTGAGCCACTTGTGTGGGTTGTAGACTCCATCTCATGCTACCACTAGAGTGAAAGCACCGCCAGCATTCAAAAGTGACCAAACCATCAGCCAGAAAGCATAGGAACTGAGAAGTGGTCTGTGGTCACCACCTGCAGAACCACTCCTTTATTGGGGATGTCTTGCTAACTGCCTCTGCTTTCCACCTGTTGTCTATTCCATTTGCACAACAGCATGTGAAATTGATTGTCAATCAGTGTTGCTACCTAAGTGGACAGTTTGATTTCACAGAAGTGTGATTGACTTGGAGTTAAATTGTGTTGTTTAAGTGTTCCCTTTATGTTTTTGAGCAGCGTATTTCCCAATTAGGTAACCCAAACCCTCCTCTGGTTCTTGCATCCTGCAACGTCTTTACCTTAACTCTTGGTTTCTTTCCTTGCCGTATGTATTTCAGTACTATTTTATTCTTCAAAAAAAAAATTCCCCCAATTTTATCAGAATTGTTTGAAACAAATACAACACTTTTGGTAATATGTTCATCTTAATCGCTGCAATTCTTCCTCTTAGCGATAACTTGCATCTTACCCCATTTTTCCAGATCTATCTTGATTTGTTGTTTGAGTTTGTAATAATTGTCATCTTTTATTGTTATGTCTGCTCTCTTCTATTTTTCCTATCAGTTCTAATTTTTTATCATCAGCTGTTGAATGTACTCTACCTTTCCTTCTACATTCCCTATTTTTTCATCCACTCTCTTTTTGCTTTTGTAATGTTTGAAGGATCATTTTAATTTCCACCTACATTGTAACCCTCTTTTCTTGCTGTAACACAACTCAGTGGATCTCTGTCCTCCAGGGCTGGAAGCCGCTGAGGAGGAGGCTGAAGATGGAGCGGATGTTTGTTGCTTTTTTCATTTTTTGATATTGTATTTGTTGTCTCTTAATAATCTCTTTATATTCCATTTTGTATTCAAAATCAATTTATATTCCACAACGGGGTCTTTCTCCAAATTTCTTTCTTCGACTCTTCTATGCCCTAATCCAATATATTCCACCGGGGATGGGGCACTGCACAAATCCAGAGAGATCACCAAAATCCGAAAGGAAAAAAGAAATTCAGGAAAGAAAGTGATAAAAATAAAAATGAATCAAAAGGGGGAAAAATCCTTGTTATGTTAAATGTAAAAAGGTAAAGAAGATAGGAAAAAGAAAACAAAAATAGAAAAAAGGTACCAATCTCAGTAAAAGATTGAAAGAAAAAAAATTAAAAATTGAGAAAGAGAAAAAGAAAAGAAAAAATGTATAGTAATATCCATTAGGTTATTCTAGTAGTCCAGTATGTCCCAAAATATAAAACGGGAAGGATACGATTTAATTATCCAGTTGTAATCCACCTTATCTCAAGGAACAAGGCAAAAAGAGGCCACATGGAGACAGCAGTCCAACACGTGTTGGACATCCAAGCCATTCAACAGGTCCCAAAGAACCAACGGGCAGGGGTTCTACTGCATCCTGTTTGTAGTCCCAAAGACCTGGGGGTTGGAGAGCAATTCTGGACCTGAAAAGATTGAACAAATGTCTAATTTACAGAAAATTCCAGATTTGCAGTCCCTGCAGTCAATACTGGAGAGCATCCAAGAAGGCGACTTCCTAACATCCACAAACCTGACGGAGGCATACCTCCACGTACCCATCTGGCTGTCCCACCGGCAGTTCCACTACATGGGCCGACATTATCGGCACAAGGCCCTTTGGCCTATCCCTAGCGCCCAGGACTTCCAGCAAATTGCTGGCGGCACATCTCTGGGTGATCCCAGTGCCCATCCAATGTTACCTGGACGATACCTTGATACAGTCTTCCTCTCCCCTCTGGGCGACAGAGGATCTGCAGATCACAATCCGGGCCCTACAAAATCATGGATTTTCCATCAAATTTTGACGAGCCATTTAGCTCCTTCCAACCGACTGCTTACACCTGGATCGCCTATAGTACTACAAGCTCTGATAAGTGCCGTTTGCACCATTACGCTCAGCCAGCCTGCGCTTCCTCACTTTCAAGGTGGCCTTCCTTGTGGCCATCACTTCGGCCAGACGGATATCTGAGTTGGCAGCTCTCTCCATAAGAGAGAACCTTTGCATATTCCACCCAAACAGGGTGGTCCTGCGGTTGGATCCCTCCTTCCTCCCCAAGGTGAACTCATCCCGCAGGGCACAGGTCGTAACCTTGCCAGACTTCTCCCCGAGCCCAACCCATGCCTTGGAGAAGAAATCACACACCTTGGACATCAGGATGGCCCTCCGCGCCTTACTTTAAACGGACAGCCTCCTTTAGAAGGTCAGAATCCGTGTTTATATCCTTCCAGCCCTCCACGCTGGACAACAAGGTGACACCATCGGCCGGTGGATACGGGCATGCATCGCCAAAGCTTACGAGCTCCAAGCTCTCCCATCGCCCAGGCGAGTGACAGCCCATTTGACCAGAAGCGCAGCCACGACTAGTGGCATGGGTGACACGGCCTCCATCGAGGAGACCTGTAGGGCAGTAGCGTGGTCTTCTGGATCCCGTTCACAAGGCACTACAAGCTGGGCGCCTTTGCTTGGCTGAAGCGGCCTTTGGCAGGCGCGCTACAGAAGGTGCATATAGACTGGACCAGCGGGACCAGACTGCTGCCCACCCTTAGAACAGCCGGCTTTGGGATGCCCCATTCTTGGATTCTCTGCTCGGCACACCGAGAAGCAGCATATCAGGTAAGACCAATGCCCCTTTTACAACCTTTCTTGACGTCGTTAAGTGAACCATCGCAGGGGGTTAAAGTTAGTCGTACGGGTGGATAAGTGGATCCAGCTTTCCCCCTTGACTCTGCTTGTCAGAAGGATGATCATTGCGTGACTCGGGAGGATGCCACTGCCGTAAGAATTTGAGTCTGTTGCCCGGCCCCTGAAAATTTTTGATCGCGAGGATGCGGCAATGTCATTAAGGGTGAAAAACGGTCCTCGATCTCATTTTTCCGGTTGTAACTTGGAACGGTCGCTAAATAAATTGTTTTTAGTCGATGATGTCCTGTAGCTGGTTTGTGAGGAGGGAGTTAGAATCGTATGTATATGCACATGCGCAAGCTTGGCCATTTTAAGCCTAGTGAACTTCAACTCCCAGAATTCCTCAGCCAGCTGCGGAATTCTGGGAGTTGAAGTCTGCAAGTCTTAAAGGGAGGCCAAGCTTCTACAACCCTACAATCTGGGGGATTCTGGGAGTTGAAATCCATAAGTCCTAAAAGAACCAAGTTTGTCGGCTGGGGGATTCTGGGAGTTGAAGTCCACAAGTCTTAAAGGGGGCCAAACTTGTACTCCCCTCTCCTCCATGATGCAATGAATAAGCTGCTCCACCCCTTAAATTCCTGAAGACTTTTTTTTTGGGGGGGGGGATACTGACTCCCTTCCCCCATTCCCCTTTTTGTGGAATGAATTCACTTTTTTTCACACCAGATTCCCAAAGAAAACACCCACAGCTTCTCTTTACTCCCTTGCAGGGATCCTGCAGATGGAAGGAGGAGGCCGGTAGTGATCGGACGCCCAGAGTGGGGATCTCTCTCTCTGAAGCCGGGGATCATGGCAGCTCCAGGTGTGTGGTTTTCTCGGTATCTCTGCTCTGTGCGATGCCCTGTTTGGGGGACGAGAAAGAAGGAAACATCCCAGTTTCCTGACATTTCCCTTAGTTCAGTAGTGGCTAACCTTTTGGGCTCCTGCGCCAAAAATTGTGTGCACGCTTGCGCTCGGGTGCCAGCACCCAGAAGGCAATGCACCCCCTTATGCATGTGCGCGCAGTCTCCCCCCTCTTACCTGCACTGCGTCTCCCAGCTGATTTTTGGCCTGTTTGAGGCTATTTTCGGCCTCACAGAGGCTTGGGGAAAGTCTCTGCAGGCCGAAAAATGTGTCCATTTCATCACTTACGGTATTTCCGGAAATACAGGAAGTGACGAAATGGTCCTATTTTTCAGCGTGCAAAGCCTGCAGAGGCCTTCCTCAAGCCTCAAACAGGCCGAAAATCAGCTGTGAGTTGTGCGCTTGTGCGGTGAGGTAAGTACCGAAATACCGGAAGTACAAAACAGGCCTATTTTTCGGCCTGCAGAGGCCTTCCTCAAACCTCTGTGGGGCCGAAAATAGCCTCAAACTGGCCCGAAAATCAGCTGTGAGGTGTGCGTATGCGCAGTGAGATAAGTTTGCTTGCGACTCGTGTGCTGGCAGAAACAGCTTTGCGCGGCACGTGTGCCATAGGTTCGACATCACGGCCTTAGTCAATACGTGCTTTTTGAGCCTTGTCTGCTTAGTGATGTTTCTAGATGGGACTCAGAATTTATGTCGTTAAGCAAGGCGGTGATTGAGCGACTTGCGGCTGATTTTGCAATAATTGTTGCCAGAGATGTGAAGCAAAGCTCTTCCATTAAACGAAGCCGCCTTCCCGCACTGATTTTGCTGGTCAGGTCTCAAATGCATGACCGTCATAAGTACGGATCAGTGGCCAAGCGTCTGAACTTCGATCAGGTGACCGTGGAGATGTTGCAGCCGTCTTAAGTGTGAATAACGGTCCTAAGTCGCCTTTTTTTTCAGTGCCATCTTAACTTCAAATGGTCACTAAATGAATTGTATGTCGAGGACGTTCTGGGTTCGAATTTTCATTGGTCAGCGATTTGAATGTCCTGATTTCGAAAGGGGAAAAATACCCAGAAATTCTGCAGTTGGTTTGAGCTGATTTTGATTCAACTGTGATTTTTTTTTTCTTGTTTTGCAAAGTTTATTCCCTTTGGAAATTCAGTTCAGGCCAGAATATTTGAATCCACATATGGAATTACTAGATTTGTTTTGTTTTTCCCTTTTTTTGGCTGGAATTTTTTTTCCCTTCGCTCCCAACTGGTACATTCCTTAAAAAGCTGCACGTTTCCCAGGCACTGTTTACTTCTTTTTTAACTGCAGCAAATGGAAGACGGGTTGGACTTCAATGCCCAGAATTCCCAGCCAACAAGGGTTCCCCAGAATTCCCAGCCAGGAGGCAGGCAGGACAAGGAGAACAAATGTTCGAGAAGAGATTGGACTGCCATTTGTCAACAATGGTGTAGGGTCTCCTGCTTGCCTGGGGGGTTGGACTAGATGATCTACAAGGCCCCTTCCAACTCTTTTATTCTGTCCATCCTTCCTTCTTTCCTTCCTTCATCCATCCCTTCCTTTCTCCATCCCTTTTCTCCATCTCTTCTTTCTTTCTTTCTTTCTTTCTTTCTTTCTTTCTTTCTTTCTTTCTTTCTTTCTTTCTTTCTTTCTTTCTTTCTTTCTTTCTTTCTTTCTTTCTTTCTTTCTTTCTTTCTTTCTTTCTTTCTTTCTTCTTTCTTTCTTTCAGAAATGGTGTAAGGTCTCCTACTTAGGCAGACAGGGGTTGGACTAGATTACCTAAAGGTCCCTTCCAACTCTTTTATTTTGTCCTCCCTCCCTTTGTTCCTTCCTTCCTTTCTTTCAGCAATGGTGTAGGGTCTTCTGCTTGGGCAGGTGGGGGTTGGACTAGATGACCTACAAAGTCCCTTCCAACTCTTTTATTTTGTTCCTTCCTTCCTTCCTTCCTTCCTTCCTTCCTTCCTTCCTTCCTTCCTTCCTTCCTTCCTTCCTTCCTTCCAGAAATGATGTAGGGTTTGCTGCTTGGCTGGGGGTGGGTTGGACTAGATGACGTACAAGGTCCCTTCCAAGCTGTTAAAATGCGGCTAGATTACTTTATCCCATTTTTTAAAAATTTTTTAAAATTTTCTTAATAGATGGTGGGAATGCAGTAGATATATCTTGACTTCAGCAAAGTGGAAAAAAATTGCTGGCAGGGGAATTCTGGGAGTTGAAGTCCACAGTCTTAAAGTTTTCAAACTCCCTTCCTATAGACATCTACAGGATTTAAAATCAGTAAATCTTGAGTGGTAGAAGAATCGGGGCAGGGGGAAAAAAAGGGGGTTGGGGGTGGGAAAATCTCAACAGGATCCAGAGATTAGACTTTGGAACTCCTTGCCACAAGACATGATTCCTGCTTTAGAACGAAAAGGGTCCCAGCAGGTGATTCCCCCCATCATTTGGTAGCAGGAAAACTCTCTGTCTCAATTATCTTCGCTCACACCTTCTCTTTTTATATTCTTTGCAAATACTGTGACTTTTTTAAAAAAATTATTTTTTTACGGGGCACGTTTGCAGCCACAGGTGTCCAGGCAGAAGAGAAACGAAACTCAGTAAGTTTCGTCTTTCTGATTCAATGTATGTTTACGCTTCCTGGGAGAAGAAGAAGAAAAAGAGGCTGTGGTGAAAATGGATAAGAGCCGGAGGGCTGTCAAAACAGGATAAACACCAGCATGAAGAGAGACGAATTTCTCTCCGTCTACGTCTGAGAAATAAAATTAATTTGACAGCTTCACAAAAGTCATCCCACTGATGATCTAAGACCTGTGATCTAACTTTGTGAGTCAGCCAGGAAGCCTAGTCAACATTTTCATTTTTCGTGTTCTTTTTTTTTCTCTTTCTTTTGATTGCTTTTAAGTCTTAACTTTCCACTAGGTGCAAATGTTGAATTTAGCTGCAGGAGCGAAACCAGCAATGGAAAGGCGAGAAAGACAGACAAAGAAGACTAGGGAGGAGAAGGAGAAGAATGAGGAGGAGGAGGAGGAGGAGGAGGAGGAGGAGAAAGAAGAAAAGAAGAAGAAGAAGAAGAAGAAGAAGAAGAAGAAGAAGAAGAAGAAGAAGAAGAAGAAGAAGAAGAAGAAGAAGAAGAAGAAGAAGAAGAAGAAGAGGAGGAGGAGGAGGAGGAGGAGGAGGAGGAGGAGGAGGAGGAGGAGGAGGAGGAGGAGGAGGAAGGAGAGGAGGAGGAGGAAGAAGGAGGAGGAGAATAATAATAATAATAATAATAATAATAATAATAATTAATAATAATAATAATAATAATAATAATTAATAATAAGAGGAATAATGAAGAGGAGAAGAATAGTAATAATAAAGAATAAGAATAATAAGAGGAATAAGGAGAAGAAGAAGAGGAATAATAGTAATAGTAATAACGGGAAGAAGAAGAGGAATAATAACGAGTAGAAGAATAGTAATAGGAATAATGAGAAGAAGGGGAATCAGGAGGAGGAAAAGAATAGTAATAATGAGGAGAAGAAAAATAAAAATAAAAACAGTTCCTAGGTCCTTGGTTAGGACTCGAGCTGTTGAGCTACCAACCAGCCCCCAAAGCTGTGAATCTCACTAAAGATTTACCAATAATAATAATAATAAAAATAAAAAAAATATCCCTTTGATGCCTGCTTCCCAGAAATGGTTGCCCTTCTGCCCATCCGGCTGCCTTTTCGTGCAAGCATTGAGCGAAACTTGGCTTCCAAACAGGTGCGGTGAGATGGACCTTGGGAGTCCTAGTCGGATGATCCCTTGAACCGTGAGTCAGCTGGGTGCGGCCGCAGCCCAAAAAGCCAGTACAACTCCTGGGTTGCATAGGGGAGAAACACAGAATTAAAACCAGGTGAAGGATTTAGCACCGCTTTGTAAAGCCCTAGTAAGGCCACACTTGGAACCCTGCGACCCGTTTTGGTCACCACCAACGACAAACAAGAGGTTGGGACTTTCGGAAAAAGCGCAGAGAAGAGCAACGAAGGGGATTAAAGGCCTGGGGTGCAAGACACACAAGGGGTTGTAGGAACTGGGTTTTGGCTTGTCTGGAGAAAAGAAAGACGAGGGTGGACAGGATAGCAGTCCTCCAGTATTTGAGGGGCTGCCCCAAGGAAGAGGTGGCGGGGGCACTTATTTTTCCAAGGCACCAAAGAAGGCAGGAAAAGAAATAACGGATGGAAACGAACCAAGGAGAGAAGCAACCTGCAACTAAGGAGGAATTTGTGGGTGCTCCATCACTGAAGAGATTATGACAGCCACTTGTCTGAAATGGCATAGGGGCATTGAACATAGGGGCTGGACTAGAAGACCTCCAAGGTCCCTTCCCACTCTAATCTGATTAAACCCGTATGCCTGCAGGAACAGGCGAGTCCCAGAAACTGGAGGTGGCCGTGACGATGATGCAGGCGCTCCTGTGTTCCTGTCTCCACCAGGCGAAGAAGCCGGCGGGGCAAAGCCTGGAGGGGGCAGATGGAGGCGTGGCTGGAATGCACCTGGGCAGGTTAGGTTGGGGACGGGGGGGGCAGAGTGAACCCCTCCCCTTTCTCTGATGCAACTTGGCGGCTGTCACCCCTGTGGAACATCATTCCCAACAACCCCCCCAGGTGACGAGATCTTAGCCTTTATTTATTTATTTATTTTTGCAATGAGTTTTATGACATGATGGATTTTTTTTTATTTTTAAAGTTGGCAAGCTGCCCTGGGGCCTTGCCGAATAAATCAAGAAACTTGCTGAACGAATAAAAAGGAAATGAGCTTTGAATGGGTCTCTTGGGAGTCCCGAACGTGTGATAATGCCGCTCGTCATTTCTTTCGCGACAGGTTCGTTCCGTGGCCGGAAGGTACAACGGCACGGAAAAAGTGACTTACGACCGTTTTTCAGTCTTAATGACCGCTGGCAGCATCCATACGGTCACAATAACAAAAGGCTCGGCAACTGCCTCATAGGTATGACAGTTACGGTGTCCTGTGATACCCCTTTGGCGACCTTTTCGACGAGCAAAGCAAGCCGCCCTTTTCCAGGACTACGTTGCCCATGCTCCATCCATGCCGTTTGGAAACTGCCTCCAAGAAGTTGTGGGGGGCTCCCATCCCTAGAGGTTTTTTAAAAAGGAATTGGAGAGCCGTTTGTCTGGAATGGAACACGGTCTCCTACTTGAACAGGGGGTTGGACTGGATGACCTCCAAGGTCCCTTCCAACTCCTGTGATTCTGTAAGCGTCACCTGCTTGAGCAGGGGGTTGGACTGGATGACCTCCGAGGTCCTTTTGGGCTCTTCATATTATTCTGTTAACTTGCCACTGTTGGCAGCTAAAAAAAAGTGGCCAAGTTTTTCCGGGATCGAGTTTTTTTATTTCCCTTTGTCCTCTTCCCCAGGGTACCATGTTCCACAGCCAGGATACCCAGTGGCTCCTCAGCCTTACCCCGTCGTGCCGCCACACGCCGGGCCCTCTGCACCCAGCGCTGGATTCAACGTCTACCCCGCCGCCAGTCCCGGACCCGGCTACGTGGCTGCCCCCCAACCGCCCCCCCCGAGGATACCACGACCACTCCGCTTCCCCACAACACCCGCAGCCCAGCGATCCCCACGCGGCCATTACCCCTTACCTGCCTGTGTCGGCTAGTATCCCACCTGGCTTGGAGTACCTGGCTCAGGTAAGCACAAGGAAGGGTGGGTGCTTTAGGGCGGGGGTCCCCAACCTTAGCAACTTTCAGGCGTCTGGACTCCGACTCCCACCAGAGTTCCTCAACCGGCATAGCTTACTTACTCTTGCAATCCCTTCCTCTGAAATCTCTTCCTTTTCGGGAGACGGGGGAAAAAAATAAACAGACACGGCTGGCTGAGGAACTCTGGGAGTTGAAGTCCAACAAGTCTTAAAAGTTGCCAAGATTGGAGACCTCTGCTTTAGGGCCTTTTTTTAAAAAAAATAATAATAAGGGATTTATATGAAAATACCACGTTGGTTGTCAACCATGGAGGAGAAGGAAAGAAGGAGATGGGAATGCGAAAGAAGGAAGGAGAGGAAAGGAAGGAAGGAGAAAAGGAAGGAAAGAGATGGGAATGAGAAGGAAGGAAGGAGAGAAGGAGGGAAAGAGATGGGAATGAGAAGGAAGGAAGGAGAGAAGGAGGGAAAGAGATGGGAATGAGAAGGAAGGAAGGAGAGAGGAAGGAAGGAAAGATAGGAATGAGGAGAAGGTAGAGAGGAAGGAAAGGAGATGGGAATGAGAAGGAAAGAAAGATGGGAATGAGAAGGAAGGAGGGAGGAAAGGAAGGAAGGAGATGGGAATGAGGAGAAAGAAGGAAGGAAATAGATGGGAATGAGAAGGAGGGAGAGAAGGAAGGAAGGAAAGATGGGAATGAGGAGAAGGAAGGAAAGGGGGTGGAGGGACATTTCCCACCAGGAAACTGAAGATTGGTTAACCCTTTCATTGCTGGAGCTGTTGTGTATAGACCCAAGGCCTGGGGAAAGGGTTGGGTGTGACAAGTTGGCCATGCCTACCTAGCCAGTCCTTAGGGCAGAAAACCATTGTTAAATTATTTTGAGTCCCACTTTTCTTTCTTTTTCTCTCCCCCCCCCCCTTGTATTTCGCATATTGCTGTTCTCTGTTGTCACCTTCTCCTCTTCTGTTCTGTTTTTGTCTCCTTTTCAGGTGGACCAAATTTTGATCCATCAGAAGGTGGAACTGGTTGAAGGTACGAGGGGGTCAAAGCCCTATTTTTTTTATTTTGGAGACCTTGTGCATGGACAGAGTTCAGGGCCCGCCTGGGACTCAGCTTCCCTGAGCCATTGAACTGCAGGGGGAGGAGGGGCAGTTGTAAAGTCAGAAAGTGGGTCCCTATATCTTGGGGGGGGGGGCTTGGCTACTTTAAGCCTTGTAGACTTCAACTCCCAGAATTCCCTGGCCAACTCGCTTGGCTGAAATCGAAATATATATATACTTCATTCCCACCTTCTAATTAAGGAAGTTACTGAATGATAATCACAATACCACAACCCCCACAGATCTAGCAGTAATCAATAAGGTAAAGATGTTTGTCAAAATGACCAAAGAAATCTCAAAGAAGAATAAACTATTGTAGGGATAAAATATGATTGAATAAATGGTGATGATGATGAAATGAATGTTATCAAGTAGGCTAAGTTAAAATGGGGATTTGCTCACATAAAATGATGAAATGCAAGTAACAGCCTATTAATTAAGAATGATTGTATCAGAAATACATATAACTTATGCATGATATGAGGATTAAAAAGTAATTAGAAGGGAATGACTGTAGAGATTATGCACAAGAGACTAGTACCAACCAACACACTGTATGTAATTGAAGATGGTTTTATATTTTTTGTTTTGTGTTTTTGTACTTTTAAAAAAATTAAAAGCTTTTTAAAAAATCTCAAAGAAGAATACGATATATGACTTATGCGTGTATATGTAAAGTCATGTAGATAAATAAGTATTGTACTACTTTAACAGTAGTATAGTAAGTAAGGAACTAGTAAATTAGTTACAGATATACCTATGGTAAATGAATCTAATTGTTACTAAAGGACATCTTCGCTACTATGATAGCGCTGTAAAATGTGAGAACTTGTTTCTCTTTTTTTAAATCTTCGAAACTTTGATTTTTTTTTTTTTAAAAAAGAAAGTTACTCAATCAAAAAAATGTGCTGAAGTACTCTAGCCACATTGATTTCTTGTTCTGCCCCTGCTCAAATCTGGTAAACCTTCGCCATGGCGGATAGGCGGCAGTACATGTGAAATCCCCTTTCAGGCTGGTTGATCATCCCTTCAGCTGTCTGTTGCAGAGCCCATCACACACATTGCACCGAACACTTCGCGCTCTCCTTTATCCCTTTCTCTCCTTTATCCCTTTCTCTCCTTTATCCCTTTCTCTCCTTTATCCCTTTCTCTCCTTTACCCCTTTCTCTCCTTTCTCTCCTTTATCCCTTTCTCTCCTTTATCCCTTTCTCTCCTTTATCCCTTTCTCTCCTTTATCCCTTTCTCTCCTTTATCCCTTTCTCTCCTTTACCCCTTTCTCTCCTTTATCCCTTTCTCTCCTTTACCCCTTTCTCTCCTTTCTCTCCTTTATCCCTTTCTCTCCTTTATCCCTTTCTCTCCTTTCTCTCCTTTATCCCTTTCTCTCCTTTATCCCTTTCTCTCCTTTACCCCTTTCTCTCCTTTATCCCTTTCTCTCCTTTATCCCTTTCTCTCCTTTCTCTCCTTTATCCCTTTCTCTCCTTTATCCCTTTCTCTCCTTTCTCTCCTTTATCCCTTTCTCTCCTTTACCCCTTTCTCTCCTTTACCCTTTCTCTCCTTTATCCCTTTCTCTCCTTTATCCCTTTCTCTCCTTTATCCCTTTCTCTCCTTTATCCCTTTCTCTCCTTTATCCCTTTCTCTCCTTTCTCTCCTTTATCCCTTTCTCTCCTTTACCCCTTTCTCTCCTTTACCCCTTTCTCTCCTTTATCCCTTTCTCTCCTTTATCCCTTTCTCTCCTTTACCCCTTTCTCTCCTTTATCCCTTTCTCTCCTTTATCCCTTTCTCTCCTTTATCCCTTTCTCTCCTTTATCCCTTTCTCTCCTTTATCCCTTTCTCTCCTTTACCCCTTTCTCTCCTTTATCCCTTTCTCTCCTTTACCCCTTTCTCTCCTTTATCCCTTTCTCTCCTTTATCCCTTTCTCTATCCCTTTCTCTCCTTTATCCCTTTCTCTCCTTTACCCTTTCTCCTTTATCCCTTTCTCTCCTTTATCCCTTTCTCTCCTTTACCCTTTCTCTCCTTTACCCCTTTCTCTCCTTTATCCCTTTCTCTCCTTTATCCCTTTCTCTCCTTTATCCCTTTCTCTCCTTTATCCCTTTCTCGCCGTAGCTTTCATTGGCTTCGAAGGCAACAACAAGTACGAGGTGCGAAACAGCCTCGGGCAGCACATCTTCCACGCCGAGGAGCAGAACGACTGTTGCACCCGGAACTGCTGCGGCTCGCTACGCCGCTTCTCCATGAGGCTGGACGACCCCAGCGGGCGCGAAGTCATCCGACTGGTCCGTCCCCTGAAATGTGTCAGCTGCTTTTTCCCCTGCTGCCTTCAGGAGGTAACACGGCGAGTGTGGTTGGGTGGGCAGTTGCACCCAGGCTCAACCAGGAGATGGGGAGTTCTAGTCCCGCCTTAGGCAGGAAAGCCAGCTGGATGACTTTGGGCCAATGACCAGGAGAATGGGAGTTCTAGTCCCACCTTAGGCACGAAATCCAGTGGGTGACTTTGGGCCAATCACCAGGAGAATGGGAGTTCTAGTTCTGCTTTATGCACGAAATCCAGTGGGTGACTTTGGGCCAATCACCAGGAGAATAGGAGTTCTAGTCCCGCCTTAGGCACAAAGGCCAGTGGGTGACTTTGGGCCTATCACCAGGAGAATGGGAGTTCTAGTCCTGCCTTAGCCATGAAAGCTAGCTGGGTGACTTTGGTCCAATCACCAGGAGAATGGGAGTTCTAGTCCCACCTTAAAAGCCTCAAATCATCCAATCTAAGGTTTCGTGCCCCTAAGACAGGACTAGAACTCCCAGTGTCCTGGTGAATTCGCCCTGTGGTTGAATGGGACAGAACCCCTTTTGCCTTTTAGAGTTGTACTGGCCTTCCTGATGGATTGATGTCCTGTCAATCTCTTTGACAGCCAACTTTAACCAATAGGGAAAATATTCCCCCAAATTTTCTTTAACAAGGTTTATGAAAAAGAGTTATAGAAAATCTCAGCAACTTGATGGTTTTTTTAAGCTGGACCCCAATTTATCTCTCACCCGTTGGACTAAGCGAAACTCTTGATTTAACCATTGTGTATGCGACTGTTCAACACTGCGGCTGTTGTTGTGTGAGTCCCTCCTCTCTCTCCTCCCCCTCCCCCAGTTTGGGTTGCAAGAGAACTTATTTTCCAAGCATTGGTGGCTAACTGTCATGCCCCTGTCGGAATCGGACTCAGAGGAGGAGGCCGAGCAGCTGACAGGGAGTGGGAGTGTGGCTCCATTGGCCGTGGAGGAAACTGGGGAAGGGCAAAGTCCGGCCGGGCAGAGCAGAGGGGAGAGGTAGAACAAGGAAGAGGGGGTTCAGAGGAAGACCCAGGCCTACCCCCCCTCTTCCTCCTAGGGCACGCAAGGAGGAACAGAGAAGGGAGCATTGTGGGTTAGCTGGCTTACGGGGGAGGAAAGGGCCCTGATTCCCCGTCTATTAGCTGCAGGGGCAAAGTTGGAGCTACTAAAGGGACTTTTCTTACTTATGTGACTTGTGTTGCCTTTGTGCCACGCCCATTTGGGGCATCACACTAACTTGGGCAGCTGCCCCATCTCATTTATTCTGACGCCAGCTTTTTCTTTGTCCCTTCCCCCTTCTCTACACCCCACCTCCCCAGATGGAGGTCCAGAGCCCGCCGGGAGCCACCATCGGCTATGTGGTGCAGACCTGGCATCCCTTCATGCCCAGGTTCTCCATCCAGAACGTGGAGAAGGAGACGGTGCTGAGGGTGTTGGGGCCCTGCTTTGCCTGCAGCTGTGGTGGGGACGTCAGCTTTGAGGTGCGCGCTCGTTTAGTGACTGTTTTCGGAGTGACAACAAACCCTGGGGGGGGGGAGGAAAAAAAAGTTGACTTAGGACCATTTTTCACGCTTAACGACGGGCACCCCCCAGGGTGACGTGATCCAAATTGAGATGCTTTGGCAACCGGCTCAGTTACGACAGTTATCCCCTTTTGCGACATTGTGTCGAGCTGGGTCAATCAATTGAACAGATAATCAAAAGAGTTGGAAGGGACCTTGTAGGTCATCTAGTCCAACCCCCCACCCTCAACTATTGGAAGGCTGCTCTCCTGCCTCCCCTGGTCCTTTTGTTCATTAGAATCAGATGAAAGTCAAATTAGCAGAGTTGGAAGGGACCATGGAGGTCATCTAGTCCAACCCCCCACCCTCAACTATTGGAAGGCTGCTCTCCTGCCTCCCCTGGTCCTTCTCTTCCCTAGACTAGCCATGCCCAGTTCCTGTAACCATTCTTCATATCTTTTAGCCTCCAGTCCCCTAATCATCCGGGTTGCTCTTCTCTGCACTTTTTTCTAGAGCGTCAACAATCTTTTTTATAGCGTGGTGATCAAAACTGGATGCAGGACTCCAGGGGTGGCCTTACTAAGGCTTTACAGAATGGTATTAGTACTTGATCTTGACTGTATCCCTCTGTTAATGCAACTTAGGATTGCATTGGCTTTTTTGGCGGCTGCTGCTGTACACGGCTGGCTCCTATTTAGCTGGTTGTCCACTAAGACTCCAAGATCCCTCTCCCAGTTCCTGCTATTGAGCCTGGTTTCACCCAGTCTATATGGGTCCTTTGGGTTTTCCTTGCCTAAGTGTAGGGCTTTCCTTGTCTCTTCCTTGAGTTTCATACGTGGACTTCCCACCAGGTGAAGACCTGGGACGAATCCCGCGGGGTGGGCCGGATCAGTAAGCAGTGGAGCGGCCTCCTCAAGGAAGTCTTCACGGACACGGACAACTTTGGGATCCAGTTCCCCATCGATCTGGACGTGAAGGTGAAAGCCGTCCTGCTGGGTGCCTGCTTCCTCATTGTGAGTCCGGAGTTGAGGAAAGGGGGACGAGATCTGGGGGTGGTGGGGATCCCCCCCAAAAAACGAGACCGCCTGGCACTTCACACTCTGGCAACTTCTCTTCTGCCTTTCTTAAAACTATTATTAATCTTTTGCAGGATTTTATGTTTTTCGAGAAGACCGGAGAAGTTGGACAGAGGACCTCGGTGATGTCCAGCTGAAACCGTCTCAAACTGGGGACAGTTTTCCTGGTCTGAGAAGGAGAGAGAGAGAAAGTGTGTGGTTGTGTGTTGTTGTGTAGAGGGGTATGTGTGTTTGGGTACGTTTGGGTCTTGACAGCAATGGGTTTCTCAGAAATGGTCTCTTCCTGGTCTTTTCTCCCTTGGTTGTGCAGATGTGCTTCAACAAAATAACAGAGCCGGAAGGTACCTCTGAGGTCATCTAGTCCAACCCCCCCTCTTCCCAAGCAGGAGACCCTACACCATTTCTGACAGGGCAGTCCGGTCTCTTCTTGAAAAGCCTCCACGGATGAAGCTCCCACAATTTCTAATAACAGAATGACAACCCAGAGCTGGAAGGCACCCTGGAGGTCATCTAGTCCAACCCCATACCCTTTTTTGACAGGATGCCCAGCTGGGAAGTGTTTCCAAGTATCCCAAAACCTGGGTCTCTTATCCTAGTTCCTTCAGCTCCCAAAAAGCCGTTGTGGGCTTTTGGCACTTCTGGCGCAAAGCTTCGTTCGACTCTGTCCTGCCCCTTTGTCTGCCGTCTCCGGGCTGGGGGATGATGGGACTTGAAGTCCAGCTCTCGAAAGGAGCGAAGAGGTTTGGGGAAGGCGTTGGGTTTTTAGATGGTCTGCTGTTAAAAAGAGTTTAAAGTTGTGGTTTTCAGGGAAGCTTTTGGCATAGAAGGTGGGGTGGGTGCTCAGCTTGATTTGGGGGGTGCCTGCTCGGGTTTTTGGGGTGCTGGGACCAAGGTCTGGTCCAAAAAAGATCGGTGGCTTATTGTTGTAACCAAAGCTCTGCACGCACGACAAGACAGTTTTTAACCTCCTCATCCTGAAGATTTCTGTTTCTCAATTTCAGCGAGTTTTTAAGGCGTACGGACTCCAATTCCCAGCCTTCCTCAGCCAGCGTTGGGGAAAGTGGCCATTCTGGGGGCTTTGTGGCCTTAAAACCCCCAGAATCTGGGTTTTCTGGCGCTTGTCCCCCTTTAAGAAATGAGGACGTAGCTGGCTGGGGGATTCTGGGAATCAAAGTCCCCAACTTCTTAAAGGTGCCATGTTTGGAAAATCAAATTGCTTTCTTCCTTCGACGTGGATTTAGTCGTTCCCAGGGGTGGGGTGGGGGGTGGGGTGGGCTGAACCCCTCAGATTCTCCAGAGACCACCGAGAGGTGGGGAGGGAACTGGGAAGAAACCCTCCCCACCCCCAGTGGAGAGCTGTGTGCCAGGTGGATAATTCATTAAAGGATACTTGGTGGAATAGAAACAGATAATCAAGTGTTGGGGGGGGACCTTAGAGGTCATCCAGTCCAACCCAAGCAGGAGACCCACCATTTCTGACAAACGGCGGTCCAATATCCTTGAAAGTCTCATAAATATAGTTCTATATTGGCCACTGGGCCAATGCCCTTCCCACCCAAAAAAAAACAAAACACATTCCCTGAAAAATTAGGACAGGAGAAAAGAAGAATCTTTGCTTGTTAAAAGAAGAAAACAAAACAAGCCATCTTTGGTTTAACAAAGGCCCCATTGTGGGTCCCCAGAAACCGGAGGACCTCGAGACGACCAGCCGGAGCGCGTGGGCGCCTCTTTCAGCTTGGAAACTGGCACATGTGGAGGCACTTGTCTCAATGGCTGATTCATCATTTTATTTTGCTGGCATGGGACACGGCGCCCTCCGGCGATAGGTTGGGCTGCCCTGGGAGGGATGGGCCTTGTAGTCTTAAGGCTCTGCAACCTTAAAATACTCCCAAGAGCCATTTGGACCCACGTTTCCCACAGAAGGGAAAAAAAAACCAATAATTTTAACGACCGGTGTGACTGGGTGGGCGCGTCGCCAACTGGACAACTACTCACTGCCGCCCAGTCACCACCTGCTCTGGGATCACCCTCCCCCTTACCTTCTGAGGCCGGGAGGGGAGGGGACAGCCAGGGGTGGGGTTGGCCAACGGAGCCGCATGTTGCCGACCCGTCTTAAGCCGCGCAAGCAAGGGAGCGACTTGGACTGGTGGTGCGAAGTGTTTTGTCTGTCTGGGGCTGTGTATGGTGGGCGTTTGTGGGTGTCGGCGTGGCACGGAGGACGTAACACAGTGGATGCGTTGAACCAAATGTTTGCCTTTTTCCCCCCCTCACTTTCCGGCAGCAAATTTTGTGGCTTCTTTGAGGCTCAGAACGGGGGATTTTAATTCCCATCTTGGCCAGGCGGGGGATGTTTGCCGGTGCCACGTTGCCTAAACCACTAAACTTAACAAGACACCCCCCCCATCTCCTTTTGAGGGCTGTTAGGGTCTCCCCGACATCAGCTCAGGGTTACGGGGGGGTCACGACGGGCAAACCCCCCTCCTTTCCTGCTCTTCCTTCTCCCCCCCCCTCTGAATTTCAGTGTCTTGCATAATATTAATACTGTTTTTCTGTCCTGTATTTAAATACCAAATGTTTTGGGGTGACTTTGTACCCCACAACTCATGGAGGGGGGGGAAGGATCCATAACTGGGGTGCAAAGAAAGCCGAGATGGACTGTGGAAGTTGATGCTGGTTTGGGACAATTGCAGAGTTTGGGGTTCCTCCAATTTGGGCCGGTCTTCTCCGATCTGTGGCACGGGTGATGGGATTTGTAGTTCCCGCCCCTCGTGTGGGAGGAAAGCTTGGATCTAAAGTTTGGGAGGTGAAGCAGACTGCCAAAAAAAAAAAAACCACCCCAATTTTGGGTCTTGTGGACGACGGAGCTTCTGCGTTTCCAAGCTGAACCAAATAAATATGTAACATTTGCTATTTTTGGTCGTCCTCTTTGATGGATTAATTTATTTTATTGCCTTTGTCACAGCGGAGAGAGGTGAGAGTTTGGGCACCAAACCTTAAAAAGCAGCCGTGAAACACAAAAAGAATCCCTCAACTTGCAAGAGTTCGCTTAACGACCAAACTTAGGGCATTGAAAAAAAAACAACTTTTAAGATCACGTTTCACACTTATGACCATTGCTACATCATCAAAATTCAGAGGTCAACGTTTTTCACACTTAACGACTGGCTGCACCCCCACGGTCAAGTCATGAAAATTCAAATGCTTGGGAACTGACTTGTATTTATGACAGTTGCAGCATGGGGAGGGGGTGTTCATGTGATCCTCTTGCGACAGTCAGGCAGGCCAAGCCAGATTCACTGAACAGCTGTGTCCCAATTTGAACGTCTGCAAGTGGTTCACTTAATGATGGTGGAAAGGAAGGCTGTAAAATGGGGCAGAAACATGTTTCGCTTAGCGACAAGAAATTGGGGGGGTGGTTGATTGTGGTCATCCCTTAAAGATGGGCTGGACCAAATTCTTACCAAGGCAAAACAAGTGATGGGAGGGGGTTGAGGCAGCCAGAACTGTTGGACAAGAGTGACTACATTATATAGAACAGATTAACATGGGTCAGAAGGGACCCTGGAGGTCATCTAGTCCAAGCAGAAGACCCTACACCATTTTTGACAGATGGGAGTCCAATCTCTCCTTGAAAGCCTCCAGGGATGAAGCTCCCACAACTTCTGAAGGCAAGCTATCCCATTGAATATAGAATAACAGAGTTGGAAGGGACCCTGGAGGTCATCTAGTCCAACCCAATCTCTTTCCACTCTTCCTCCCTTCCTTCCTCTTCCTCCTTCCAAAGACGCCCCAGGAGATGCCTTAACAGATGCTGGTTCCTTTTTATTATGTGCTGATCCATATTTACACCAGAGAAAGCCAGGAAGCCCTTCCCTCCAACAGCCCCCCCGCTTTGGCCCGCTGCCCCCACCCAAGGCGCATGGGCATTTGGTGAGGGGGGCAATCCTTCCCCCCCTTCTGAACATCCCCCCCCCCAAATACAGCAAGCGTCTCCATTGGGGGGGGAGGGGGGGAAGGGACCCTAAATAGTTCCAAGCTAGCCGTGCTCGTAAATGAGGGAAACCTGCAGCTCCTGGGAAGAAGCCGAGTTCTAGAAACAACGGCGTCCCTCCTCCAAGAGGACTAGCAACCCTTGGTGCCCCGAGCTTCCAGAGGAGGGCTTCACCCCCAGGCTGCCCAACCGGAGCACTGTCTCTTGGGCCGAAGGGGGGAAGGGGCTGGCTGGGGGAGGGCCAGGCCAGGGATGCTTTCCTGCCCCACCGGCAGCAGCACAGGTGAGCCGGGATCCTGGGCTACCTGGGCCCTGCCTCCCCCCTCTGCCCTCTGCCCCCCTGGCCCTGCTCAGGTGCGGAGCCCCCGGCTGAGGACGTAGCGGGAGGCCATGGCCAGGTTCCAGCGGTGCTTCTCCAGGATGCGACGGCATTCGTCCCACGAGAGGGAGCTGAGGTTGAAGAGCTGGTGGACCTGTGGGAGGGAGGGAGGGAGGGAGGAAGGAAGGAAAGGAAGGAAGGAAGGGAACAAAAGGGAAAGGAAGGACATGGGAGTGAGAAGGGAGGAAAGGAAAGGAAAGGAAAGGAAAGGAAAGGAAAGGAAAGAGGAAGGAAGGGAAGGAAGGAAGGGGAAGGAGGGAGGACATGGGAGTGGGAAGGAAGGGAGAAGAGGGGAGGGTGGTGGGAGAAAAGAAGGGGGAGGGAGGGAAGGAAGGAAAGGAAATAAATAAGGGAAGGAAGGAAGGAAGGGAACAAAAGGGAAGGGGAGGGAAAGTGGGAAGGAAGAGGGAGGGAGGGAGGAAAAAGGAAGGAAAGTAGTTGGGAAAAGGGAGAGGGAGGAGGAAGTGGGTCGCAGAATCCCCTCTGGCCCAAGACAG
Organism: Notechis scutatus; assembly: GCF_049901735.1. NCBI lineage: Eukaryota > Metazoa > Chordata > Lepidosauria > Squamata > Elapidae > Notechis > Notechis scutatus. The sequence continues at coordinate 121,803,741 of NC_142025.1, forward strand.
GGGTGTCGATCCTCCCCTTCATGACTCCCAGAAGCCACCGCTGGGCAGAGAAGCCCCTCCCTCCCCTCCCGCTCTCCCCTTCCCCTCCCTTCCCGCTGGCGGACCCTGCGGGGGGTCGTTGAGGGGGGCACGCTGGCTACCCACCTTCAGCAGCTGGACGGTTTTGGGGACCTCCCAGCCGTTCATCCGCAGGGCCTCCAGGCACTCCTCAGTGGTTACTCCGTGCACCCGGTCTTCCACCTGCGCCGAGGGGAGGGAGGGAGGGGGCAGCGTCACCCGAGGCCCTCTCCCCCCCCCAAAAAACCCCCTCTTTCCTCACCGCCCCCCAACCTTCAAGGTAGTCCCACTTCCTTGGGACTACAAAACCCATCTTCCTACTACAAAACAGAACCTAGGAGGACGATTTGGGGGGGGGGGAGGGCAAATTGAAGAGCCAACCCGTTCAATCAAAACACCCACTGGATACGGGCGGTCCTCAACTTAATGACCGGCATTATCGAGCTCCCCTCCCAAACACTCCCGCCGCTAAAGCCGAGTTACTGCCCCGTTTTTGCCACCTTTGGGGGGCCGCCGGTTGTTAAGGGAACTGCAGTAAGACGGCTGTTAAGTGAATCAGGCTTCCCTGCCCTCCCCAAGGGGGATCGCCCGGGATGCTGCCACCGTCATAAATGCAAACCAGCTGCCGAGCGTTTGAATTTTGATCCTCCCCCCCAACCACGGGAGTGCTGCGATGGTCGCAAGTGTGGGAAAACAATCCCAAGTCTCTTAAAAAAAAAAAAATCAGTGCCGTTGTAACTTCGGTCACTAAACAAAGCGTTGTAAGTCAAGGACAGCCTTTAAAGAATTGGTCCAAGGGGTTTCCCCATTGTCTTTCTAGAGCCAGGGTCCCCCAACCTTGGCAACTTTTAAGACTGGCGGACTTTGACTCCCAGAATTCCCCCAGCCATCTTCGCTAAGATTTCAACTCTCTCTGCCTGCTTCCTCTCTTTGTCATCCCTTCCTCTGCAATCTCTCCGCTCTAGGAAGTAGGGAAAAAATGCGCTATGGTTGAATGGAGGATTCTGGGAGTTGGAGTCCACCAAGTCTTAAAGGTGCCATGGTTGGGGACCCCCTGTTCTAGAGATCATCTCTGCCAAACATCTCTGGGTGGTCTCCTTTCCCATCCTTTCAAGCTGCCCAGTCCACCGCCGATCCCTCTTCCGCCCCCAGGGGAAACTGACCCCCCCCCCGCAGCAGCCCACATCCAGACGGGGAGATCAAGGCCCAGATGGATGCCCTCACAGCACCCCTGTGGGAAGCCACACAGACGTGCCGAGCAAGACCAGGTGGGAACCTTACCTCTTTGATCTTCTTCTCGATCTCCCCATGGTCAGCCGCTGCCCGCCGGGAGGGTTTGGCCCCCCGGCGCCTTTGGGACCCGGCCGGCCCATCCGCTGCTCCTTCTCCTTGGGGCCCGCGGGCTCTGCCTTGGGCAGCGCCCAGGACGGCAGGGCCGGGTTGGGGATGCGGGCGGCGGCGGTGGCGGGCTTGGTGGGTGAAGGGATGGGGGCCGGGAGGTCGCTGAAACGCCGCTGGGGAGCCCGGCTGGGTCCGTCCCCCGGAAGGGGGGAACTTGGCCTTGGGACGCAGGATGGACCACTCGGAAATAGACTCCAAGCTTTTGGAGAGGCCTGTAGGGGGCAGCAGTGGGGGGAGGAGTTAATAAAACGGGGTGGGGGGTAGAAGACCAGCCCAATTAAGGCTCTCCATTAAGGGGAGGGGGGAGACTCACGGGCCAGTTGCAGCAGCTGCTTGCTCTTGCTGGGAGTCGGGGGGCTGAGGTGCCCCCCGAGCGGCTTCGGTTTTTTCCTAGGATAAAGGAGAAAAACCATCAATGTTCCGGTTAGTGACGGCCGATTGCAGGCAGTTCTCTCTTTACAACCAATTCGTTTACCCACGGAAGTTAACAACGGCATGGAAAAAGGGACGTATAACCAGTTCTCGGACTTATGACCGTTTGAAGGTAGAAGAGCAGGGGGAATGTCACTTACAAGCTGATCCTCGCACTTATGACCGTTTGAAGTTAGAGCGGCATGGAGAAAGTGACTTACAACTGGTCCTCGCACTTATGACCGCTGCAGCATCCCTGCGTTCACAGGATCCAAATACGGACGCCTGGCAACCGGCATATATTTACAACTGTTGCATCGTCCCGGGATCACTTAATCCCCTTTTTGTGACCTTCTTGGATGGCTTCCCCCAAGCAGGAGGAAGCTGGGTTCACTGAATGACCACATGACTCACTTAACGCCAGTGGCTTTCTTCACACCTGCGGCAAGGCAGGTTGTAAAAGGGGGCGAAACTCCCCTAAACGGTCTCATTTGGCCACAGAAATTGTGCTTCCCATCTTGATGATAAACCGAGGACTACCAAGAATTCCCTTCAAAGTGTGGAAATTCAACCCGGGCCCAAGTTGTTCCCCGATCCCACGCACATGGCTCCCCTGGGGTCAGTGAGAGAGTTGGGGTTGGGCGTCCAGCCACCCCCTCCCCCTTGCTTGGGATGACGGCCTTAGCCCTGTTTTCTGCAGCCTGGATAGAAAATGCAGTACCACTGATGGCCACTGGTGGACAGTATGCACTCAAACACTGGAGATTTGTTCTGCACGGATCCTAAGACACACTTTTCTTCATGTTAAGTCTATCTCTGTGTGTAGGTATGCGTTGCCCCCTTACGTACTCCTCCTTCTGGTCCGGAGACCCCCATCCTCGCTCAGGTTCGATATCCCCGTGACTCAGGTGGAGGAAGGAGCTTCGGATGGGGTGGCTGATCCGCGGACTTCCAACAGGGGGCGCTCCTTCCTCGGCTGCTGTCGCGATGGAAGACGGGAAGATGCCGACTTTGAGAGTCCGCTTGTTTTGCCCCCGCCAGGTGGAGGATTCGGGGCTGGAGGGGGGAGAAAGGGGAGGAGGGATGAGAGGAATACGCCCCACAGCATTCTCCATTGGGATTTTTCTGAGTTGATGGGACTACAACTCCAGTGCCGTTAAAACTTGGAACGATCGCTAAACGGGCAGCTTATTCATTGCCGTCAACTAGCATAAGGGTATACAAGCTGGGCCACTTTTAAGACTTGTGGACTTCAACTCCCAGAATTCCTTAGTTGGCTGGGGAACTCTGGGAGTTAGAAGTCCACTAGTCTTAAAACGGCCAAACTTGCACGCGTGCGTACACACAAACACACACTAATGCACACGATTCTAACTCCCTCCTCACAAACCAGCTACAGGACATCATCGACTAAAAACAATTTCTTTAGCAACCGTTCCAAGTTACAACCAGAGAAATGAGATGGAGGGCCGTTTTTCACCCTTAATGACATTGCCGCATCCTCGCGATCAAAAATTTTCAGGGGGCCGGGCAACAGACTCAAATTTACGGCAGTGGCATCCTCCCAGAGTCACACAATGATCATCCTTCTGACAAGCAGAGTCAAGGGGGAAAGCTGGATCCACTTATCCACCCGTACGACTAACTTTAACCCCCCTGCGATGGTTCACTTAACGACGGCGTCAAGAAAGGTTGTAAAAGGGGCATTGGTCTTACCTGATATGCTGCTTCTCGGTGTGCCGAGCAGAGAATCCAAGGAATGGGGCATCCCAAAGCCGGCTGTCCTAAGGGTGGGCAGCAGTCTGGTCCCGCGTCCGAGTCTATATGCACCTTCTGTAGCGCCCGCCTGCCAAAGGCCGCTTCAGCCGAAGCAAAGGCGTCCAGCTTGTAGTGCCTTGTGAACGGGGATCCAGAAGACCACGTTACTGCCCTACAGGTCTCCTCGATGGAGGCCGTGTCACCCATGCCACCGTCGTGGCTGCGCTTCTGGTCAAATGGGCTGTCACTCGCCTGGGCGATGGGAGAGCTTGGAGCTCGTAAGCTTTGGCGATGCATGCCTGTATCCACCGGCCAATGGTCGATGGTGTCACCTTGTTGCCCAGCGTGGAGGGCTGGAAGGATATAAACACGGATTCTGACCTTCTAAAGGAGGCTGTCCGTTTTAAGTAAGGCGCGGAGGGCCATCCTGATGTCCAAGGTGTGCGATTTCTTCTCCAGGGCGTGGGTTGGGCTCGGAGAGAAGTCTGGCAAGGTTACGACCTGTACCCTGTGGAATGAGTTCACCTTGGGGAGGAAGGAGGGATCCAACCGCAGGACCACCCTGTTTGGGTGGAATATGCAAAGATCCTCTCTTATGGAGAGAGCCACCAGCTCAGATATCCGTCTGGCCGAAGTGATGGCCACAAGGCAGGCCACCTTGAAAGTGAGGAAGCGCAGGCTGGCTGAGCGTAATGGTGCAAACGGCACTTATCAGAGCTTGTAGTACTATAGGCGATCCAGGTGTAAGCAGTCGGTTGGAAGGAGCTAGATGGCTCGTCAAAATTTGATGGAAAATCCATGATTTTGTAGGGCCCGGATTGTGATCTGCAGATCCTGTCGCCCAGAGGGGAGAGGAAGACTGTATCAAGGTATCGTCCAGGTAACATTGGATGGGCACTGGGATCACCCAGAGATGTGCCGCCAGCAATTTGCTGGAAGTCCTGGGCGCTAGGGATAGGCGAAAGGGCCTTGTGCCGATAATGTCGGCCCATGTAGTGGAACTGCCGGTGGGACAGCCAGATGGGTACGTGGAGGTACGCCTCCGTCAGGTCTGTAGATGTTAGGAAGTCGCCTTCTTGGATGCTCTCCAGTATTGACTGCGGGGACTGCAAATCTGGAATTTTCTGTAAATTAGACATTTGTTCAATCTTTTCAGGTCCAGAATTGCTCTCCACCCCCCAGGTCTTTGGGACTACAAACAGGATGCAGTAGAACCCCTGCCCGTTGGTCCTTTGGGACCTGTTGAATGGCTTGGATGTCCAACACGTGTTGGACTGCTGTCTTCATGTGGCCTCTTTTTGCCTTGTTCCTTGAGATAAGGTGGATTACAACTGGATAATTAAATCGTATCCTTCCCGCTTTATATTTTGGGACATACTGGACTACTAGAATAACCTAGTGGATATTACTATACATTTTTTCTTTTCTTTTTCTCTTTCTCAATTTTTAATTTTTTTTCTTTCAATCTTTTACTGAGATTGGTACCTTTTTTTCTATTTTTGTTTTCTTTTTCCTATCTCCTTTACCTTTTTACATTTAACATAACAAGGATTTTTTCCCCTTTTGATTCATTTTTATTTTTATCACTTTCTTTCCTGAATTTCTTTTTTCCTTTTGGATTTTGGTGATCTCTCTGGATTTGTGCAGTGCCCCATCCCCGGTGGAATATTTTGGATTAGGGCATAGAGGGGTTGAAGAAAGAAATTTGGAGAAAGACCCCGTTGTGGAATATAAATTGATTTTGAATACAAAATGGAATATAAAGTGATTATTAAGAGACAACAAATACAATATCAAAAAATGAAAAAAGCAACAAACATCCGCTCCATCTTCAGCCTTGGCGGCTTCCAGCTCCGGAGGACAGAGATCCATTGAGTTGTGTTACAGCAAGAAAAGAGGGTTACAATGTAGGTGGAAATTAAAATGATCCTTCAAACATTACAAAAGCCAAAAGGGAGAGTGGATGAAAAAATAGGGAATGTAGAAGAAAAGGTAGAGTACATTCAACAGCTGATGATAAAAAATTAGAACTGATAGGAAAAATAGAAGAGAGCAGACATAACAATAAAAGATGACAATTATTACAAACTCAAACAACAAATCAAGATAGATCTGGAAAAATGGGGTAAGATGTAGTTATCGCTAAGAGGAAGAATTGCAGCGATTAAGATGAACATATTACCAAAAGTATTGTATTTGTTTCAAACAATTCTGATAAAATTGGGGGATTTTTTTTTGAAGAATAAAATAGTACTGAAATACATACGGCAAGGAAAGAAACCAAGAGTTAATTTAAAGACGTTGCAGGATGCAAGAACCAGAGGAGGGTTTGGGTTACCTAATTGGGAAATACGCTGCTCAAAAACATAAAGGGAACACTTAAACAACACAATGTAACTCCAAGTCAATCACACTTCTGTGAAATCAAACTGTCCACTTAGGTAGCAACACTGATTGACAATCAATTTCACATGCTATTGTGCAAATGGAATAGACAACAGGTGGAAAGCAGAGGCAGTTAGCAAGACATCCCCAATAAAGGAGTGGTTCTGCAGGTGGTGACCACAGACCACTTCTCAGTTCCTATGCTTTCTGGCTGATGGTTTGGTCACTTTTGAATGCTGGCGGTGCTTTCACTCTAGTGGTAGCATGAGACGGAGTCTACAACCCACACAAGTGGCTCAAGTAGTGCAGCTCATCCAGGATGGCACATCAATGCGAGCTGTGGCAAGAAGGTTTGCTGTGTCTGTCAGCGTAGTGTCCAGAGCATGGAGGCGCTACCAGGAGACAGGCCAGTACATCAGGAGACGTGGAGGAGGCCGTAGGAGGGCAACAACCCAGCATCAGGACCGCTACCTCCGCCTTTGTGCAAGGAGGGACAGGAGGAGCACTGCCAGAGCCCTGCAAAATGACCTCCAACGGGCCACAAATATGCATGTAGCTGCTCAAACAGTCAGAAACAGACTCCATGAGGATGGTATGAGGGCCCGACGTCCACAGGTGGGGGTTGTGCTTACAGCCCAACACCATGCAGGACGTTTGGCATTTGCCAGAGAACAGCAAGATTGGCAACTTCGCCACTGGCGCCCTGTGCTCTTCACAGATGAAAGCAGGTTCACACTGAGCACGTGACAGACATGACAGGGTCTGGAGACGCCGTGGAGAACGTTCTGCTGCCTGCAACATCCTCCAGCATGACCGAGTGGGTCAGTAATGGTGTGGGGTGGCATTTCTTTAGGGGGCCACACAGCCCTCCATGTGCTCGCCAGAGGTAGCCTGACTGCCATTAGGTACCGAAATGAGATCCAGACCCCTTGAGAGACCATATGCTGGTGCGCTTGGCCCTGGGTTCTTCCTAATGCAAGACAATGCTAGACCTCATGTGGCTGGAGTATGTCAGCAGCTCCTGCAAAACGAAGGCATTGATGCTATGGACTGGCCCGCCCGTTCCCCAGACCTGAGTCCAATTGAGCCCATCTGGGACATCATGTCTCACTCCATCCAACAACGCCACGTTGCACCAGACTGTCCAGGAGTTGGGGGATGCTTTAGTCCAGGTGTGGGAGGAGATCCCTCAGGAGACCATCCGCCACTCATCAGGAGCATGCCCAGGCGTTGTAGGGAGGTCATATAGGCACGTGGAGGCCACACACACTACTGAGCCTCATTTTGACTTGTTTTAAGGACATTACATCAAAGTTGGATCAGCCTGTAGGGTTTTTTTCCACTTTAATTTTGAGTGTACCTCCATATCCAGACCTCCATGGGTTGCTAAATTTGATTTCCATTGATAATTTTTGTGTGATTTTGTTGTCAGCACATTCAACTATGTAATGAACAAAGTATTTAATGAGAATATTTCATTCATTCAGATGTAGGATGTCTTATTTTTGTGTTCCCTTTATTTTTTTTGAGCAGTGTATATTATCAGGCCACGGTATTAACCTGGATGAAAGAATGGGTTACACTGAGAAATAGAAGGTTGTTGATGTTAGAGGGACATGATTTGCAATTGGGCTGGCATGCATTTTTATGGTATGGGAGAAGTAAAATACATGGGTATTTTCAAAGGCATATGGTTAGGAATGCATTGTTATTAGCGTGGGGAAAAACAATGCATTCCAGAGGAAAAACCAGAGGACATTACATGAAGATTCCAGTCTGGCTATCAAAGATGGAAGCACTTATACACCCAAATGTTTGTAAAATGGGAACTATTGCTAGATATAAAGATATCTTAAATGAAAAGGGGGAGCTCAAAAACAACTGAATGAACAAGGGTTGGAAATGCATTGGTACTCATATACGCAAATACAATCAAGATATGAAAAAGATATTAAAGCTGAAGAGATTCGTAAGGTGTTGACAGAATTGGATAAAATATTAGCAGGAATGGAAGATAAGCCAATCAAAAACTGTATTGCTATTTACTAGGTGTTAAATTAGAAGAGCAAGTTAAGGAAACGATAGCATAGGCAAAAAAAATTGGACAGAAAATGGCAGAAGCTATGGGACAGGAATTATAAATTAACAATATCGACAGCATATTAAAAAAACTTGGTCCTCGATCTCATTTTTCCGGTTGTAACTTGGAACGGTCGCTAAATAAATTGTTTAGGAGTTTCCGGTTTGTCGGCTTCGCGAGTGGCAGGGATTTGCGAGCTGCGCGATCCCTGCCGCGCTAGCCGTTTTGGGGCTCCGACCCAGACGGGTGCGGAGCTAGGCTGCCCTGCAGGGGCAGCTGAAGGTAGGGGATCGGAGAAGGGTTTGGGGGTGTTGCAGACCCCCTCCCGGCCCGGCAGAACCCCCTTTTCCCACGACAGTGCAGCGGCGATCCGTAATGGCCGCCACAAAGAAGCTGGCAGCCGGGTAAGAATGCGCAGGAGGAAGTGGAGAAAGTGCTTGAGAGGAGAGTTTTTCTTGGTTCCTAGGACTCTAAGATATATTTGACAAAATTCCTGAAAAGTATGACTTTCTGAATGATACCTTCGAGAAGAGGAAAAAAGCGGCAGTTTAATGGTGCTGAAAGGATAGCTTACCCTCTTTTTACAGAATAAAAAGTGAATATTAAGAAACCTATTTTTTTTAGGTGAAAACTGGCTTTAAGCGATGAGTGGGAAAAGAGAGGACTAAAAAAAAAATATTTGTATGCTAAGACTTTGTTGGAGGAGATGCCTTAAGGATTGAAAGACTAAAATATATTGCAATAAGATTTTAAGAAACAGATTTGGACTTTCTTTTCTCTGATTGATACTACCTTAGGAGGAGAGAGTGGGAACTCTGTCTTGGTTTGGACTGACTGATAACTTTGGGATTGCCTTATTTTTCCTTTGGAATATTCTGACTGTTGTAAGAGAAAAGAAAAGAAAAGATTTATAATGGCTTCTTCTATCGAGGAACTGAGAAAAGATTATGAGCAAGCAAAACAAAATGGTAAAGCTGGTTTGAAAGAAGCCTGCCTTTTTTTGGAAATGGCGTTTATTAACTATCAACAAACATTGCAACAGATGAAGACAGCAGAAGAACAAAGAGAGGAAGCCATCTTTAATAAATCTCAGAACTCGACCAAGAGGGAAGGAAGAGGGAAAAGAAGAGAAATAAAGGACTTAAGATTTAAAAAAACATTTAAGAAAGGGAAAAATAAGGTGCAAAATCAATATAAGGATGGTAAACAAAAGGGAAGAGGAATACGACAGAGAAGGGAAGCCAGTAAGGCAGAGGCTAGAAGAAGGGGGGGTAGAAAGGTTTGTTGGGAGAAGAAAGAAAGGGAAAAGGTGGAGAAAAGTTACAAAGTTTTGAAATTAAATGGAAAAAAAGAAATTTTTTTTAGGGATAAAGGATAAGTATAATTTTTTCAAAGAGATTTTGCAAGGTACATAAGATGATATTGTAGTATTGTATCAGAAATAGAAAATTTAAATGGCTTGAGAGTTGATAAGAGATTAAAATGTTGAAATGTTAATAATGATTGGTTTGAAAATATAATATGAGGGGAGATTTAGAATATTAAACTTTAATTAAAGAGTTTAATAAGATTATGGTATTGATGTTATTATAAAACTTTCATTATAGTATTTTGTTTTTAATATTTAGATCTATTGTTTAACTATGTATTTAATTGTTTTGGATGTATTATTCAGTTAGAATGTACCAAGCAAAATCGGATTGGATATTTTAAAGATTAATTTGATTAATTTAGTGGGGAGATAGAAAGGCATCATACTCTGATTAGTGATTTCAGGAGAAATTTCTTTTTTTTAAAAGGATTGAGACAAAGGTACAATAGAGAATGGACAAAAGATATAAATATAATGACTCAAATTAAGATGATTAATTAAGATAGAATTAAGAAGAGTGAGATATGTGGAGAAGTTAATATAGAAGACTTAGAATGGTAAATAAAATAAGTAATGATATGTAAGATGAGCATGAATATAATTGAAGTCCATGAAAAGAGAGATACCTGGGTCCAAGTTACTTTCCAAAAGATCCTTTTTATGTTTTGTGTGTTGTGTGTATATGTTGTTTTTTTGGGGGAGAATTAATAAAACCTTGTAGAAATATAGAATGAGAATAATGGTAACTAAGTCAGAAAAAAATAGATGAAATAATAATAATAAAATTGAATAAGAGTAAAGAGAAATAAAGGGAAATTGGATAAGAGGTTTTTGTATGTTTATATGGAAATGGTTTAAAACAGAATTATAGTTTATCTGACTTGTTAAATTTATAATGGAAAAAGGTTAAACATGTAATGGATAATGATGACTTGTGTGTTTTGAAAATTAATAAAACTTGTTTAAAAAAAAAAAAACTTGTTCAAGAATGTTTTATAGATGGCACTTTGCTAAGATATTCAAAGATAAATCAGCCAAATGCTGGAAGGGCCACCAGACACCTGGAACATAATACTATATATGATGGCCTTGCAAAGAAGCTAAAAAATATTGGATAAAAATACACACATGGTTGGAAAAAATGATAGAACAACATATAGATTTGAAACCTGAAATATTTTTATTAGGGATTGTACCTGAAGGCTACAGTAAAAAAAAAAAAAGCATATTTAATCATACACGTATTAACAGACACTAAAATTGTATCTGCTCAGAATTGGAAAAGTGGTAAGATACCGGCAGAGGGAAAAGTAATCGAGAAAATATTTGAACGTGCAGAGATGAATAGGTTAACATTGGTAACTAAAGAAAAAGAAGAAATGGTATATTATATGGTATGGGGTTTATTTGATCAATGGTTGGAAAGTAAAAGAAATTACAATTAATATTTTTTCAACCAATATAACAATAATCCCATTTTCTTTTAGCTACTATTGCATATGTCTTATCATTTTTAACAAACTTAAAATTTCTCTATATTTTCACCTACTCCATTTTAATTTGTTTTACTTTGGAATTATTGTAAATATAAAAAAACTTTTTAAAAAAGAGATGGGGCAACGTATGAAGAAACTTGGGGGTGGGGGAGAGGAATCCAAGGGAGACCTAGTCTCAGGTCATGCCCTCTGGGGTTGCTTCCTATTGATTGGTGAATAGGCTTAAGCACCCGCCAATGGGGGGGCTGGATCTGTCATCACTTGGAGCGGTGAAAGGGGCGACGGCCTCTGCCTTGAAATGGCCGCTTGCCTTGGAAGTGTCCTCTGTTTCTGTACTTGAACTCTGATCCGTCCGGCTCCCAACCTGGTCTGTGGGTATATGCCCTCTGGGCTTGAGGGGCATCAAACCCCGTGCCGGTGGGCCGAAAGGAAGCCCCACGGAAATTTTTTCCACGGCGATCAGCTGGTCTATGAAGAGAAGGCAGGATCTTTCTCCCATCCTTAGTCTCCACCAGAAGGCACTCTAGGGCCTCTCCAAACAGATTGCCCCCCTTGTAGGGAGCAGAGGCTAGGTTCCACATATTTTTCGTGTCTGCCTTCCAATAGCGAAGCCACAGTAGTCGGCGGGCCACCACCGAAGAGGAAAGGGCCCTGGAAGCAAACTTGGCGGCAGTTAAGGTGGCATCTGCCGAGAATTCCGTAGCTGCTATCACTTTGTTCATATCTTGGTGGAAGCGGAGGTCACCAGGGGGAACTCTCGCTTGTATCTGGCGGAGCCACATCAACGTGGCCCTGTTGAAGAATGAGGCGGTTGTCGATGTTTTGATTGCCATGGCAGCGTTCTTGTGCACCTTGCGGAGGGTCTGCTCCTCCAATTTATCCCCTGGGTTCAGACCCTGCTCTACATGGGTAGGCAGGATGGGGGAGGTTACTAAGGCCGCCACCGGGCCATCTACAGTTGGTGTTTCCAGTGCCTTGGAGAAATCCGGGGCCACATTATAAAATCTTCTTTCACTGTCATTTAGGGAAGTGGACACTGCTGGTTGGGCCCATTGCTGTTGGACCAGGTCCCGGAATAGGTCAGGGGAGGGGATTTCCTCGCTCTCTATGGTTGGCTGTGAAAAGAGCAACTCATTCGGGTCCAACGCTGGCTCCGCTCCCATACCTGTTGTGGCTTTGGCCTTGAACAACAAGGATTTAAAGAGGGATGGGGAAAAGAGCCCTGTGGGGGATCCCTTGTGTTGCTCTTCATGTTTGGGATTTTCCAGGGGCTTCGGAGCAGCCTTAGGTCTTTGTTGCAGGCCTGCCGCAATGCCCTGCGCTATGGCCTCCGATATCAGGATTTTCATCTGGTCAGAGATTTCAGGGCCCTGACTCTCCTGTGGGCCAAGTCCCGCCACCGCCGTGGGAGTAAAGCTGGCCTCTGGCGCCCCTTCCTCCGCTTAGGCGGTGGCTGCCCTTCTCCTGGCGGCGGCTTCGAATCAGGAGCCATAAAAGCCTCGTCGGAGGGCAGAGACAGCTGCTCTCTGGCGCCACCTGGCGACCCGGCCTGAGAGCCCAGCGGGCTCTGGTGCTTCGCGCCGATTGGCTGGCTGAGTTGCTGGGCTGGAAAAAGCGCGGGAAACCCCAACGGTTTCCTCCGCGGGGGTCTCCGCCCCTCCCTTTAGCGCTGTTTCCGCCTCAGCGGCCCTTTTGTCAGCGGCCTCCAGGCGGCCCCTCAGGGCATCCTTCTCCTCGGCCTTCGGGGCTCTCTGGGAGGAGAGGGCTCTCGCCTTCAGCCTGGCGGCGGCTCTTCTGGCGGCCGACTTGGGCCCCGCGGAGCCTTTCGGGGACTCTGGTCCTCCTCCCCGCTCGGCCCTGCCGTTCCCGGCTCCGCCATTTTAGTATCCGGGGCCTCCGGACCAGGCAGGCTCGTTCCTGTGAGGAACCTTTTGCTGCCGCCGCGGCTTTATTTCTCTCTCAGCCGCTCTAGGCTTCCCCCGGGCACTCGTTCGTTGCCTGCGGGGCTCGGTGAGTGACCTTGACGGGATCGGGACAAAAGGCGGGCTACGCCAAGCGGGCCGGGGGAGCCAGCCTCGCCCTTTAGCCGTCTTGAGAAGGCTTCGGAGCCTTGTTACGCGGGGCCGTCAGAACCCGGGGAACAATAAGTGCGTCCTCTCCTCGAAGAGCTCCGTCTTCCACGGGTCTCTCGGCTGAGGGAAAAGGCCGAGTCCGAAACTGGGCATGCGCAGGCCAGGGAGGCGTGGCCTAAAGGTTGATTGACTCCCCCTCAGAAGAAGCAGAGTTAACCCCTTCCTTTCCTTGGAGTCTCTGCTCAGCCCACTTTTCCCAGAAAACTTTGCGAGATGGGATAGAGCAGAGTGGAAGAATGGAGTGGAATTAGAATAGAATAGAATAGAATAGAATAGAATAGAATAGAATAGAATAGAATAGAATAGAATAGAAAATAGAAAAATAATAGAATTGGATTAGAAATAGAATAGAAAGAATAGAAATAGAATAGAATAAATAGTATATAGAAAAGAAAAATAGAATAAGGAATAGAATTAAAAATAGAAAAACAATAGTAGAATTAGAAATAGAATAGAATAGGAATGGAATGAAATAGGAATAGAATAGAAATAGGAATAGAATAAGAATAGAAATAGGAAAAGTATAGGAATAGAATAGAAATAGGAATAGAATAAGAATAGGAATAGCATAGGAACAGAATAAGAATAGAATAGAAATAGGAATAGAATAAGAATAGAATAGGAATAGAATAGAAATAGGAATAGAATTGGAATAGAATAAGAATAGAATAGAAATAGGAATAGAATAGGAATAGAATAAGAATAGAAATAGGAATAGAAATATTAAGATTAATATTAAGAGCAACTGTGTTCTCTTTGCTGATGATGTAAAGCTGTTCAATACCACAGACAATACTGCTACCCTTCAAAAAGACTTCGACTATGTATCAGAATGGTCAAACAAATGGCAACTTCAAATCTCAACAAATAAATGTTCTGTCTTACATATTGGCAAAAAAAAATCAGAAAATAAAATACAGGCTGAATAGTCAAGACCTTGTTGATGATCCAAGCTCTGTAAAGGACCTTGGAGTAACTCATCTCTAATGATCTAAGTGCTAGAGCCCACTGTAACTACATAGCCAAAAAGGCATTAAGAGTTGTTATCCTAATCCTACATAGCTTTCTCTCTGGTAATATCACACTACTAACTAGAGCATACAAAACATTTGCTAGACCAATACTCGAATACAGCTCATCAGTCTGGAACCCCAAACCCCCAAAACTTTAACCTTAGACTGTCTACTATTGACCTCACCCCTTTCCTAAGAGGTCTGTAGGGGGCGTGCATAAGTGCACCAACGTGCCTCCCATCCCTGTCCTATTGTTTCTTTTATTTTTCTTATATGTACCCATTTCATGTATTCATAACTATGTATATACTTATACGTATTATCTTGTAAGCAATTGACAAACCAAATAAATAAATAAATAGAAATAGGAATAGAATAACAATAGAAATGGAATGGAATGGAATAGAATAGAATAGAATAAGAATAGAATAAGAATAGAATAGAATAGAATAGAATAAGAATAGAATAGAATAGAATAGAATAGAATAATAGAATAGAATAGAATAGAATAAGAATAGAATAAGAATAGAATAAGAATAGAATAGAATAAGAATAGTATAGAATAGAATAAGAATAGAATAGAATAAGAATAGAATAAGAATAGAATTAGAATAGAATAGAATAGAATAGAATAGAATAGAAGAGAAGAGAAGAGAATAGAATAGAATAGAATTCTTTATTGGCCAAGTGTGATTGGACACACAAGGAATTCGTGTTTGGTGCATAAGCTACTACAATGATGCTAAACAGCAATTAGCAGGAAGATGGTTGGCTTAGATCAGTGGTCGCCAACTGGTGGCCCACGGCCCACTGGTGGGCTGTGAGAAAATTTTGGTGGGCCGCAGAGAAATCTCACCCCCCCAAGCCAATTAACCCAGGCTGTGCAGCCCACATGGCCTGAGGGAACCCTCCCCGCCCACTCACTCCTTACCCGGCAAACTTGCCTGCTAAATTGCTATTTTTCCTTTTTCCGACCCTCAGCTGTTCTTCTGTGCAGGGAGATTTAGATTAGCTAGGAAGCAGGAAACGGTTGGATTTCTTGCTTTCTAGCTAGTCTTTAGATCTTCAGCTCTGCTTTTAAGCACAGCCGAACCTCCCTTAGGACTGAAGGTTCTATTATTCCGTGCAGACTCACAGCAAGCAAATTTGACAGACTGAGCTAGCCGATGGCAGATAGATAGGTCACTGAATGATTCTGTGAGCAACTCAATCTGCCTGCCTGCTTTGCCTGATTTTGGGTAAAAGTTGCTCCTTTTTTTTTATTAAAAAAAAATCAATATTTACATACATGGTGTGTTGTGAGTTAATTTTGTGCTAGCAAATTTTATCAGTTTGCTTGCAAGCAAATTTTATATGACAGACTGACCTAGCCGATGGCAGATAGATAGATTTCTGAATGAATCTGTGATTCTGTGAGCAACTCAATCTGCCTGCCTGCTTTGCCTGATTTTGGGTAAAAATTGCTCTTTTTTAATAAAAAAAATTCAATATTTATATAAATGTTTATAATATTTACATACAAGCCATGCCCAGCCAGTTACATGCCCACCAAGCCACACCCACAAATTAGGCCCCACGCCCACAGAACCGGTTAGTGGTCCCTGGGATTTAAAATTATGAGTTTGGTGGTCCCTGCGGTCCAAAAGGTTGGCGACCCCTGGCTTAGATGACCTCGCTGATCCCTGCCCTCCAAAACGACCAGGAACAGAGGCGAGAAGAGATCAAAATCAAAGAACGGGGTGGTGGTGGATTGGAATTAGAAACTTGAAAAGCAGGATGGCGATTAATGAAGGGACAGGAAGTGCAATTGGAGAGGGGGGGGCTGAAGGAGAGGAGAGCAGACCCCTTTCCCCTACCCCTCACTCACCTGCCTTCGATAATAGTGATCGGGTCGTTGGCTTCCAGCCTGAGCCAGCCGGGCTCCCCAAACGCACGACTGGCCGTCGTCTCTTTGGGACGGAGCTGCGTTCAAAAGAGACACGGCGTGGTCAGAAAAGGCAGGAGGGCAACATTCCCGTTGCTAAGCGAAACAGTCGTTAAGGGGACTCTGGGCCTGGCAAACTCTCTTCCTTCCGGATGTGTGGACTTCAGTTCCCAGAATCCCCAGGCAGTGGTAACACATGGGCACTGCTAAGAATTCTGGGAGTTGAAGTCCATGTATCTTCATAACTTAAACAAAAGGCCTCCAAACGTGGCTCCTTTTAAGACTTGTGGACTTCAACACCCAGCATTCCCCCAGCTCACTGTGGAATTCTGGGAGTTGAAGTCCACATAGCTTCACTACCCTAAACCAAAGACCTTCAAACGTGGCCGCTTTAAGACTTATGGACTTCAACACCCAGCATTCCCAAGCTTGCTATGGAATTCTGGGAGTTGAAGTCCACATATCTTCATCTCTTAAACCAAAGGCCTCCAAACCTGGCCATTTTAAGATTCATGGGCTTCAATTCCCAGAATTCCACAGTCAGCTGGGGAATGCTGGGAGTTGAAGTCCACAAGTCTTAAAGGGGCCCTGTCTGGAGGCCCCTGCCCTAAACTGGCCTGATGCCAGCCACCCAGCAGTCCCAACCTGGCCAATTGCTGGCCGGACAGGAATCTAAAGATTTCGGGCACCAGGACCCCCCCATCCCAAGTGTCATCTGAACCCAGCCTCTCCTCTCACCTCCGACAACAAGTGGATGATTTCCCGGAATTTGGGCCTCTCTTCCGGGTTGTGAGCCCAGCATTTCAGTGCCAGGGCGTAGATGCTCCTGGGACAGTCCTCCGTTCGTTCTAAACGTCCTCCTTCTCGGTCAATTTTGATCATGATCTGTTTTTTGGGGGGGAGAGATGTCGGGAAAAATAAAAATAAAACATCCAATTCAAGGTTAGGAGCACACAAAATCTGCCTACAAGCTCAAAAAGTCAAATTTTAATTTCTTTAAAAAAGATTTTTGCTGTCTTTCTTATTTTGATAAATAAATAAGCCCGATATTTCTTCCTTTTCCTGTTTTCCCCACCACGACAACCCTGCGAGGTGGGTTTGGGCTGAGAAAGGGACTAGCCCACAGTCACCCAGCCCTTTTCATGCCTAAGGGGGGTCTAGAATCCCCACCCAGTTGCTTTCATGCCAAAAACGGGACTAGAACTCCCAATCTCCTGGTTTCTAGCCTGATGCTTCAATCACTGGACCAAACGGCTTCTAGATGGCAGCCGTCATCAAACCTTTGCCCATTTTTATGTCTGTTTTATGCATGAAAAAAATAAACAAAGTGGAGGTTGATTAAAATGCCCTGTTGCCTGGCAGCCATCTTGACTTTTTTGCCCTCCCCTGACAATGCATCTCCACTCCCAGTGCCATATCGGAAAGCACGCAGCTTCTGAACCGCTCTCGGACTGGTCCAAAGCTGCCCAACCCGTTACCACCTCCTGAGGTTTTTACAAATGACAGATTCACAGAGTCGGAAGGGACCTTGGAGATCATCTAGTCCAACCCCCTTCTGCCCAAGCGGGAGACCCTACACCATTTCTGACAAGATGGCAGTCCAGTCGCTTCTTGAAAGCCTCCAGGAATGAAGCTCCCACAACTTCCGAAGGCGACTTCTGTTCCATTGAATATAGAATGCCAGAGTCGGAAGGGACCTTGTAGGTCATCTAGCCCAACCCCCACCTCCCCCACGTTCAAGCAACTTCTGCTCCATGGATCGATTTAGACTACAGTTCCCATCATCCCCCAGACAGGTTTTGGGCTCTAACCACTAGACCGCCCACCCCCCTCTCGGTTCTCACCTGCCTGCCCGTCAAGCCCACCCAGGGCTCCTCACAGTAGGAAAACATCTCCCAGAGGGTCACCCCAAACATCCAGACGTCCGAGGCGCTGGTGAAGATGCCCTGGCGCAGACTCTCGGGGGCGCACCTGGAAGGACGGGGAAAAAAAGGGGGGAGGGTCAGTCAACCTGGAGGGGCTTAGGGCAGGGCCTCTCCAAGCTTGGCCCCTTTAAAAATTGTGGACTACAACTCCCAGAATTCCTCAGCCGGCCATTTTCCCCGCTCCCAACTTGGCTGAAGTCAAGATATAAATTACATTTACCGCATTCCCACCATCTATTATTAAGAAAATTACTCTATGGGAAAAAAAAATGTGCTAAAGTTGTCTATATTGACATGGCTTCTTGTCCTCCTATCCGTGCTGAATTCTGGGTAAATCTTTGCGGGCTGAGGAACTCTGGGAGTCGAAAGCCCATAGATAACAGATAATCAGAGTTGGAAGGGATACTGGAGGTCATCTAGCCCAACCCCCCCCCCACCCAACCCTCCACCATTTTTGACCAATGGCAGTCCAGTTTCTTCTTGCAAGCCTCCAGGGATGAAGTCCTACAACTTCCGAAGGCAACTTCTGTTCCACTGAATACCAGAGTCGGAAGGGACCTTGGAGGTCATCTAGTCCAACCCCCCCCCTCTTCCCAAGCAGGAGGCCCTACACCATTTCTGACAAATGGCAGTCCAAGTCTCTTCTTGAAAAGCTTCCAGGGATGAAGCTCCCACAACTTCTGAATAACAGAATAATAACAGAGTTGGAAGGGACCCTGGAGGTCATCTAGTCCAACCCCCCCCTTCCCAAGCAGGAGACACTGGACATTTTTCTGACAGATGGCAGTCTCAGTCTTTTCTTGAAAAGCTTCCAAGTATGAAACTCCCACAACTTCTGAAGGCCACTTCTGTTTTCATTGAATCTAGAATGCCAGAGTTGGAAGGGACCTTGGAGGTCATCTAGTCCAACCCCACCCCCCTCCGCCCAAACGGGAGATCCTACAACCATTTCTGACAAATTCTGGGAGTTGAAGTCCACAAGCCTGAAAAGTTGCTTAGGGGAAGCCATCCTTAGCACAGCATGACATTATAAATCCGGATAAATAGAAAGCGGAAGGCAAATTGGCAAGTCGAGATTCGCTCTTAAGCACAAACAGACCATGATTTGCAAAGCGGGCCAGTCAAGAGGACATTCGGGGCGTTTCTCTGCTCAGGAGACACCCCAAATTTTTCACCCCTTCCCAGCTCAGATCTCCCCCTTAAATCCTGGTGTGGTACGTTCTGTCATTCAGGTCTCGACAGCTCATGGCAAGGCGCTAGTCCTCATGAGGGTTTAGCAGCTGCCCAAGGAGACGGGTGGGGGGGAAAGAGGCAGTTAAATCCTCCCTCCACCCCGCTTTGGGGAGCCTTACCAGGCAAAGGGGATGCGCCGGTGGGCGGACATGACGTAGCGGTCGCTCCTGCTGGACAGCGGGCGCATCAGGCCGAAATCGCCGATCTTGGCGTGGTCCTCGGACACCAGCAGGATGTTGCGGGTGGCCAGATCCCGGTGGACGAAGAGCTTGGACTCCAGGTAAGCCATGGCCCCCGCCACTTGCGTGGCATAGCTCCAGAGCTGGTGCAGAGGGAAGGGCTGCTGGAGACGGTCGTAGAGCGAGCCCAGCGCGGCCAACTCCGTCACCTGCCGAGAGGAAGAAGGTAGATCTCACGGATCTGTCGCCCCGGATCTTCTGAACCCCCAAATAGCTCAGGGGAGGCTTGGAGTTTCCTGGTCTTCAAACCCCACCCCCACCCCCAGGAAAAGTTGGGAAGGAAACTGGAAAATTTAACAGAATATCAATTGGAAGGGACCTCAGAGGTCATCTAGCCCAACCCCCTGCTCAAACAGGGGAAGAACAGAGTTGGGAGGGGGTCTTCGAGGTCATCTAGTCCAGTCCCCTGCTGAGAATAACAGAATAACAGGAGTTGGAAGGGGCCCTCGGAGGTCATCTAGTCACACCTCCTGCTCAGAATAACAAGAGTTGGAAGGGGCCTTGATGGACATCCAGTCCAACCCCCTGCTCAGAATAACAGGTGTTGTAAGGGACCTTCGATGTCATCTAGTCCAACCCCCTGCTGAGAATAACAGAATAACAGAGTCGGAAGGGACCTTGGTGGTCATCTAGTCCAACCCCCTGCTCAGAATAACAGAATAACAGGAATTGGAAGGGACCTTGGAGGTCATCTAGTCCAACCCCCTGCTCAGAATAACAGAATAACAGGAATTGGAAGGGACCTTGGAGGTCATTCTAGTCCAACCCCCTGCTCAGAATAACAGAATAACAGAATAACAGGAATTGGAAGGGACCTTGGAGGTCATCTAGTTCAACCCGCTGCTCTGGGAAAAGACCCTTACAGAATAACCAAATCGGAAGGGACCCTGCAGGTCATCTAGCCCAACCCGCTTGCTCAAGCCGGAGACCCTACCGCCATTCCATCCTCCAGAGTTGGAGCCCCTTACCCCACCCCTTACCATCTTGAGGGGCTGGGTGAGCACCACGCCATGGAGGCGGAGGAGATGGGGGTGATCCAGGTAGCACATGGCGTTGACCTCATTGAGGAAGTCAATCAGGGCCCCGGGTCGGAGGAGACATCTGAACGCAACGTCTTCACGGCCACCGGGATCTAGGAGGAGGCAAAGGGAGGTTGGCTACCCGGCCAGATGAGACATAACACTCTGGGATGCTACAGTTAGACAAATGGATCACCTCTTGGTCTCCTTCGAATAGTGGATACTGGCTTTATATAGGGGGAAAGTTCTGGAAAGAGCAACGGGTGCGAAATACGATACGAGAACCTGGAATCAGGTGATTCTGGCGGGCTGAAAGATCTCCGTTGGTCGCCAAGGGCTGATCGGGCCTTGCTTTTCTTTCAAAGCCATCCATGGCTCAGTGCTGGGTCACCTGGTGGTGCCCTTTCCTTCTCCCCAATATTCCTGGCTATTCTGATCTGCAGAAGTCTTTTGGAAAATACAGGGAAGGACCTTTTTTCCTGGGGGGGCTGGGATGCAGAATATGCTCCATGACAAACCGCAGCATCCCCCCTCCCCAGGCCACCCCAGGACAGACAATCTCGACTTACGACCGCAGTCGGAACGAGAATATCCATCACCAAGCCAGGCGGTTCTTAAGAGAGATTCACTCAAGTTTGACAACTTTTTCCCCTACCGCGGTTCAGCGAATCACTGCGGTCGTTAAGTGAGCCATGCGGTCGTTAAGTGAACACAGCTCTCTCTCCCCCCACCCCACCCCAATTGACTTTGCTTGTCAGCTGGGAAGGTCGCACAAATGGCCGTCACACGACCCCTAACCTAACCGTGGTGGGATGCAACGAGGTCGTAAGTTTGAGGACCGCCCCAGGAAAAAGGCAGACGGCCAGAGACCGTCTCTTCGGTGAGTTCTCCATTGGTCCTCCACTTAACGACCGCCATGGAGCCCCGCATTTCTGTCGCTACGAGAGACATTTTGCAAAGAGGCATTTCGCCCCTCTGTTACGACCTGTCTTCGGCGTTTAAGTGAATTGCTGCGACGGCCGTTCGTTCGGCGAATCCGGCGGCTTCTCCCGTGGACTTCGCTCGTCCGAAGGTCGTAAAAAGGAGGATCACGTAACTCTGGGACGTTGCAGCGGTCCTAAGGAGGAGCTCGCGGCCACGCGTCCGAATTTTGACAGCGGGGGTTGCTACGATGGTCGTTAAGTGTGGAAAAACCACCTTTTCCTTCAACTTTCAAAACCATCCATAGTTCAGCGCTGGATCACCTGCTGGTGCCCTTTCCCAATATTCCTGGCTATTCTGATCTGCAGGAAGGCCTTTCTCCTGGGGGGGTTTGGCTGGGAACTGCGGCAAGTCGAGGACTGCCGGTGACGGCGCTTACCAAGGTGCCGCCGGGCGCATGCCACTCAGCCCGGTGCACCACCCCGAAGCATCCGTCGCCCAGGCGCTCGCTGACGCGAAGATCCCACTCGCTGATCAAGCATTTGAGGGAGGCGTCCGTCTCCAGCCGGGGAGGGACCGGAGGCTGGGCGTTGGGGGTCTCCTCATTTTCGGGGCTTCGCACCCCTGTGAACATCTGGCAAGGATGGGGAAAAAAAAAAGAGAGAGAGAGAGAGAGAGAGAGAGAAAGGGCATCGGTGCCCGTCATTGTCAGATAGTGCTTGTTCTGACCGAAGCCTCGTTCAAATCAAAGAAACCCCAAGCATATTTATTTTATTTTTATTTATTTTATTTTGTCAAGCGATTATTAGATAACAGGTATAAGTATAAACATGGTTATGAATACATGGATACATCTAAGAAAAATAAATAAAAGAAACAATAGGACAGGGACGGTTGTGAATGAATGAATGAATTGTTTATTGGCCAAGTGTGTTTAAAGGAAAGAAGGAAGGAGAGAAAGGGAAGGGATGGAGAAAAGGAAGGAAGGAAAGAAGCAAAGAGGGAGGAAGGAAAGAGAAAGAGAAAGAGAAAGAGAAAGAAAGAAAGAAAGAAAGAAAGAAAGAAAGAAAGAAAGAAAGAAAGAAAGAAAGAAAGAAAGAAAGAAAGAAAGAAAGAAAGAAAGAAAGAAAGAAAGAGAAGGCACTTGATTTGGAACCGCTGACATCTCACCAGGAGACCTTTAACCCCATCAAACATCCACATTTGTCTCTCCTGGGTCCTTGGGAAGGACTGGAGAGGTGGATTAAAAAAGCCAAATCCAGTCTCAACATCTGGATGACTTGGAAACCTTCTATAAAAATAATAATGCAGCTTTGAGCCGCACCGGCCTATCTTGGGTGTTTGGGAAGGGACTCCATAGGTAGTCCAAAAACGCCACATCCAGCCTGACCACCTGGCTCAGTGTGCAACGAACCATAATAGTGAGAGGCCCCCTTGGGTGCAAGCCCCAAACATCTGGGAACATCCCTTGAAACGCCTTGGGCACTGACCAAATTCAGCATCGGTCCATTGCAAAAAGGCAGCTTGGGTTGGAAGAGCTGGCCTGTCCTTCCAGGGAGTCCTTCAACCACACCGCCACACATCTGTCTCTCCCAGATGTTTGGGAAGGACTCCAGGGGTGGGTAAACAGGCCAAACCCAGTCTCAACATCTGGCTGGTTTTGCAAGTGACCATAATAACAGAGCTTCCCTCCCTCAACATCATCAAGCAGTCCACCACCACTTGACGGACTCGCAGCCGGCTGGCAAACCGTACTCAATGGGTCTTAAGTCTGCATGGAGGGAAGGAAGCAGTGGGGTTGCCACAAGGTTCCCTCTCAGGCCCAGGACTCTTCCAGATCTTCCTTAATGACTTAGATGAGGGAATAGAAGGGGAACTTACCAAATTTGCAGGTGATACTAAGCTGGCAGGAATAGCCAACACCCAAGAAGATGAGCTCAAGATCCAGAGGGATCTTGACAGACTAGAACACTGGGCCGTATCTAACAAAATGAAATTCAATGTAAAGGGAAGTCCTACACTTAGGCAAGAAAAACCCAAAGGACACATATAGACATATAGGAGAAACCAGGCTCAATAGCAGTAGCTGTGAGAGGGATCTTGGAGTCTTAGTGGACAACCAGCTAAAGAGGAGCCAGCTGTGTACAGTGGCAGCCAAAAAAGCCAATGCAATCCTAAGTTGCATTAACAGAGGGATGCAATCCAGATCAAGTGAGGTACTAATACCACTCTGTAAAGCCTTAGTAAGGCCACACCTGGAGTACTGCATCCAGGTTTAGTCATCACACTATAAAAAAGGATGTTGAGACTCTGGAAAGAGTACAGAGAAGAGCAACCAGGAGGATGAGTTGACTAAAATATACGATGAACGGTTGCAGGAACTGGGCCTGGCTAGTCTAGGGAAGAGAAGGACCAGGGGAGACAGGAGAACCATCTTCCAATATTTGAGGGCATGGGGGTTGGACTAGATGACCTACAAGGTCCCTTCCAACACTATTAATCTGACTTTAATCTGATTTTAATGAACAAAAGGACCAGGTGAGGCAGGAGAGCCATCTTCCAATATTTGAGGGCTGCCACAGAGAGGAGGAGGGGTCAAGCTATTTTCCAAGGCACCTGAAGGCCAGACAAGGAATCATGGATGGAAACTGAAAAAGAAGAGATTTAACCTGGAAATAAGAAACTTTCTGACAGTGAGAACAACCAACCCATGGAACAGAAGTTGCCTTCAGAAGTTGTGGCAGCTTCATCCCTGGAGGCTTTCAAGAAGAGACTGGACTGCCCTCTGTCAGAAATGGCGTAGGGTCTCCTGCTTGGGCAGGGGGTTGGACTAGATGACCTTACAATGTACCTTCCCAACTCTGATGACCTGTTATCTGTTAGCCACATCTGCCTAGCTTAGGAGTTTGGGAAGGTGGGTAAACAAACCAACTCCAGGTGGAACATCTGGCTGACTTTGCAACCCATTGCAATAACAGAGTTTCCCTGTTTAACACCACCAAAACAGCCACATCTGCCTATCTTAGGGGGGTTTGGGAAGGGCCAGAGAAGGGGAACCAAAATTATAATAAAAACCCTAGTCTGAACATCTGGCTGGCTTGGAAAGCAACTTATAATAAATAAAAACACACCTTCCATTTCTGCAACGATGATACCTTTTATTTAACACATCAAAGAGCCACATCTGCCTGACTTAGGGGGTTTGGGAAGGAGTGGAGAGGTTTATGAAAGGGCCAGTCTGAACATCTGGCTGGCTATTAAAAACAACCCAGCAACCAAAACAACAACAACAACCACTATAATCATGCACAAAACGTAATAAGCACATTCTACACTTCCTTCCCCAAATGCAGGCAGGAAAGGCATGTTATCGCTGGCAAGGGAGCCCAGCCAGCCAGCTAGGCGTGTTTTAGTGCCCCGCAGGTGCAGCCAAAAAAGACGGTGGGCGGAAGATCTTAAAAGGCAAGGAAGGCCACACCGCGGTCGTGGGTGGCCGCCAGCATGCGTGGTGGATGTGACACAGTCGTGAGGTCACAGCGCCAAATGACAGGGGACCGGGGTGGAGTGGGGCTTTGGCTCATTCGCCGTGGCAAATTGATGCCATGATGTGCATCACTGGCACAACATGGGTATGGGGGGGGGGCTGGCTGAGATTGGCTCTTTTCTTGCGACATCTCATGACCCAAGTAGGGAACAGCATCATTGCTAGAAAGGAAGGGGTGTTGTTGTTGTTTTGCATTTCTACCACCGATGATGTTCCTCAGTTGGGTCATGAAATGTCGGCCAGAAAATAGCCAAGGTCAGAAAGCACCAAGGACCCCACAGTTTTCCTCCTCCTCCTCATCTTCCTCCTCCTCTTCTTCTTCCTCTTCTTCCTCCTCCTCTTCCTCTTCCTCCTCCTCCTCTTCCTCCTCCTCCTCCTCCTCTTCCTCCTCCTCCCTCCTCCTCTTCTTCCTCCTCCTTCTCCTCTTCTTCCTCCTCCTCTTCCTCCTCCTCCTCCTCTTCCTCCTCCTCCTCCTCTTCTTCCTCCTCCTTCTCCCTCTTCTTCCTCCTCCTCTTCCTCCTCCTCCTTCCCCTCCTCTTCCTCCTCCTCTTCTTCCTCCTCCTCTTCCTCCTCCCTCCTCCTCCTCTTCCTCCTCCTCCTCCTCCTCTTCCTCCTCCTCCTCCTCTTCTTCCTCCTCCTTCTCCTCTTCTTCCTCCTCCTCTTCCTCCTCCTCCTTCCCCTCCTCTTCCTCCTCCTCTTCTTCCTCACCTCCTCCTCCTCCTCCTCCTCTTCCTCCTCCTCCTCTTCTTCCTCCTCCTCCTCCTCTTCTTCCTCCTCCTCCCTCTTCCTCCTCCTCTGCCTCCTCTTCCTCCTCCTCTTCCCCACAACCCCCTCTTCCTTCTAGCACTGATGACGTTCCCTAGCTGGGTCACGAAACGCCTGCAAGGAAACCACCTGGCTCAGACA
Organism: Notechis scutatus; assembly: GCF_049901735.1. Taxonomy (NCBI): domain Eukaryota; kingdom Metazoa; phylum Chordata; class Lepidosauria; order Squamata; family Elapidae; genus Notechis; species Notechis scutatus. The sequence goes on from NC_142025.1 coordinate 121,829,557, forward strand.
CACCACCCCAGGTCCCCGCAGTTCAAAGCTACAAAGGTTCTCCTCTATTTGGCAAGTTGTGGTATCACTTCTACCCCCTCCCCCAATGGCCCACTCCCCAAATAAATCCACCCCTCTTTTCGCTTCTCCAAACCTGCCCCAGGGAACAGCCAGATCCCCACGGCTGCAGGAAATCCCACTCGCGTAACATGCCCGCCCACCCCCAAACCTGCCCCCCAGGCGTGTCCCTTTGAGGGGAGGGTCCCCGCACTCACCTTATAAACCCAGGACTTGGGACGCTGACTTTGACCCTTCCGGCGTTTCAAGGCATCTTCGAGCCGCCGCTGACCTGTAAGATAAAAGCTACCTCAGTCTGGGAAAATCAAATTCGAACCCAAACCATGGTTGCCGGCAAGACCCCTTTGCTTCCCAAGGGCGACTTAAGGGGAGGGGCTTCGCGATCCCTTGGAAATGATTCCCATGTAATATTCCTTTCTATAGGTCCAGGGTGGTCTCTAAGCTTGGCCCCTTTAAAACTTGTGGACTACAACTCCCAGAATTCCTCAGCCGGTCATTTTCCCCGCCCCCAACTTGGCTGAAGTCAAGATATAAATTACATTTACCGCATTCCCACCATCTATTATTAAGAAAATTACTCTATGGAATAAAAAAATGTGCTAAAGTTGTCTATATCGACATGGCTTCTTGTCCTCCTATCCGTGCTGAATTCTGGGTAAATCTTGGCGGGCTGAGGAACTCTGGGAGTCGAAAGCCCATAGATAACAGATAATCAGAGTTGGAAGGGATCCTGTAGGTCATCTAGTCCAACCCCCCCCCCCGCCCAACCCTATACCATTTCTGACAAATGGCAGTCCAGTTTCTTCTTGCAAGTCTCCAGGGATGAAGCTCCCACAGTTTCCAAAGGCCACTTCTATTTCATTGAATATAGAATACCAGAGTCGGAAGGGACCTTGGAGGTCATCTAGTCCAACCCGCCCCCGCCGCCCAATCAGGAGCCCCTACACTATTTCTGAAAGAAAGGAGAGAAAGTGCCTGATAGGGAAAGGAAGGAAAGAAGAAAGAACAGAATAACAGATTCGGAAGGGACCTTGGAGGTCATCCAGTCCATCCCCTGCCCAAGCAGGAGACCCGACTCCATTTCTGACAAATGGCAGTCCAATCTCTTCTTGAAAGTCTCAAGTGATGTCTTAAAAGTTGGCAAATGAAAGGGGGGGGAACCCCTTTTTTTATCCCCTTGATAACAGTTCTTGCAAAAGGGAAGGCCTCCATATTCAATTTAAATAGACACACATCCATTTTGAACCTCCTGTAGCATTCCTGTATTATACGCTGCCAGCTTTTTCTCTCGGGTGCTCATGAGGACTAGAAACTTTGGAAGTCTTGTGAGAGATGGCGTCTAGGAGCAGACTCTTCCGTTGCAGGGATCCTTGGCTTGAGCGACTGCTCAGAGTTAACAATGGCCCTGAAAAAAGGTGACCTCCTGGACCTCTTTTCCACACTTGAAAAATTCGGACAACTGACTCATACTTACGACGATTCCGGGTAGTCATACGATTCCCCTTTTGCGACTGTCTGACCAACCCAGGGGGAACGCCGGATTCGCTTCACCACTGGGCGATGGACTGAACCGCGGCGGTGACTCGCTTAACAACAGCGGCCAGAAAGGTTGTAAAATGGGCCCAAAAGTTTCCCTTAATCGCTGCCTCGCTTAGCAACAGAAATAGGACTCATCAGACGAGGACTCCCAATATATTTATTTATTTTCAACAGGATTTTGAGGTCCGGTTTCATCCTCCTTTTGCACCGCGCGCTCTCCCTCTCTTTTCTCCCTTCAGGTCAAGGGTGGGGATTCAGCCGGTTTGGATCGGTTCGCATGAACCGGTTGTTCTAGCAATCCGTTGGCCCCGTCCACCCGCCGCTTCCCTAGTCCAGTGATGGCGAACCTTTGTGTTGTGGTGTGCCGAAAGCGCGTGCGTGCTGGCAGCCCCCATGCAATGCGGCCTGCACCCCCCTGCGCATGCGCGCACAACACCACCACCCCTCCCTTTTATTTGCACTGCTTTGCATTGATTCTCAGCCCATTTGAGGCTCAAGGAGAGCCTACGCACCTCGGGAGGCCGAAAAAACGGGCCTTCCGGAAATACCGGAAGTGCCCATTTTCAACCTCCGGAGACCAGGGGGGGCCATTTTTGCCCTCCCGGAGGCTCTCTCAAGAAGCCTCTGCACCCTCGGGAGGCGAAAAACGGGCATTCCGGAAGTACCAGAAGTGCCTGTTTTCAGCCTCCGGAGGGCCTCTGGAGCCCGGGGGAGGCCATTTTCGTCCTCCCAGAGGCTGGAGGGAAGCCTCTGCAGCCTCGAGAGGCTGAAAAATGGGCCTGTTTCGCCACTTCCGGTATTTCCAGAAGGCCTGTTTTTCGGCCTCCCGAGGTTGCGGGAGGGTGAAGATGGCCTCCAACGGGCCTATTTCCGTGTTTTGAATCCCAGCTGATTCACACGGCACGATGGTTGTGCCACTCCTCTGCTGTTTTACTCGCTGAGGCTGCAGTCGAAGGTGAATTTCAAAGCTGAAATGGCCGTTTTTTAAAAACGAAGCGCAAATTGCGGGCTTGATGAACCGATCGTTACCCTGGTTGATTCCCGACACCCCCCCACATCCGCCTTCACCTCATGAGGACTATAAACTTGGGAAGTCTTCGCGAGAGGCGTCCCCGCCGAGCAGAGTTGCCACGTGCGCCTGCACAATCCCCCCATCCCGCCTTCCCTGCACTCACCTGGGCGCCCCAGGCCGATGCGGTCCAGGTCGAGGGTCTTGACGTAGTCGAAATGGCTCGGGCGGGTGACGTGAAGCTCGTCTCGGATCCTGAGGTAAAACTGCTCCAGTTGGATTTCGCTCAGCAGCTGCAGCAGCCATTCGGTCCCGTCGTCTGGCGCCATCGGGGGATGGGGGCTGGGGAGGGGGTGCTACGGGGATACAGGAACAGACAAACCTCAGATTGGGGTGAAAGCACAAGCCACGTTTGTGGGAGGGACAGGGGCAACTGCCCAAAAATCAATCGAGGATTTGTTGCCCAGGTCAGATTTCATGGGTTGACAGAAAGATTTTTAAACAATTCTTCTCCTGCTTAGGCATGCAGCTTGGCTCGCTGGCTAGAATCTTTTTTTTTTTTTTTAGTAGGTCTGTGGTCTGACCAGAGATTGCACAAGTGAAAACGGTGGTGATGATTTTTCTATTGTTTTGCAAATACGCTGAGTGTTTCTGCACCAGAGACAAATTCCTGGTGTGGCTAACCACACTTGACTAAATAAAGTATTGTGTTCTGCTCTGTTCTGTTTTCAATATTATTCTCTATTCTATTCTATTCTATTCTATTAATTCTATTCTATTAATTTTATTCTATTTTCTGTTCTCTGTACTCTATTCTATTCTATTAATTCTATTTTATTGATTTTATTCTTTCCTATTCTATTCTCTGTATTCTATTCTATTAATTCTATTTTATTAATTTTATTCCATTTTCTATTCTATTCTCTTTTCTATTCTATTCTATATTCTATCCTTTTCCTTTTTCTGTTCTATTCTATTTTCTATTCTGTTAATTCTATTCTATTTTCTATTTCTCTTCTATTGTATTCCATTCCATTCCATTCCATTCCATTCCATTCTATTCTATTCTATTCTATTCTATTCTATTCTATTCTATTCTATTCTATTCTATTCTTTCTTCACTCCATTATTCTCTTCTCTTCTCTTCTCTTCTCTTCTCTTCTCTTCTCTTCTACAGTATATCCTATCCTATCCTCTATATTTTATATTCTGTATTCCATTCTATTCTATATCCTATACTGTATTTTGTTTCTGTGTTGTATTTTGTATTCCATATTCAGCATTCCATTCCATTCTATATTTATATTCTATATCTATATTATATTATATGGTATAATATGGCTTTTTTTTTTTAACAGGCACTGTGTGGGTCGCCAACTTGTCTCTTTTGGACCCTGTTCCCTTCTCGCCTTACCAGGCCTTCTGACTCTATCCGACCCCCACCCCTAATTTCCCTTCGTGGGAGCCCTCCCCCCCCCGCCATAAAGTTTTCCCAGCTCAACGCATACATACACGGGACAGGGTTGTACCGCACACTGACACCGGATACCTTGGGGGGTTTGGGTTGGGCTCCACGGGCTCAGCTGCCTTTGTTAAGAGGGGCAGGGGAAGGGGCTGCCAGAGGGAGACCCCCACCCACCCCCACCTTGAGTTCCTGAGTGAAAAGCAGTGGAGGGAAACGGGGTGTGTGTGTGTGTGTGTGTGTGTGTGTGTGTGTCCCACCTCTCTTTATATAGGGCTGGGTGCCTGTTTAAAAAAACAAACCCATCTCTCTTTCCAAGATTAAGATTGGATACAGCAGGAATGAGGAGGGGGCTTCCCCAGAGCCCCCCCACCCGAAAGGGAATGTCTTCCTCCTGATGGCCCTGGCAGCTGTCTCATCACCCCTCTTCCCCTCCTCAGCACCCCCTCCCACTCCACCCACCCACCCAGGCAGGGAAAGGGAGGCATTAGCTGACTGTTAAGGGGGCTTTTTCCACAGAAGCCCCCTGCAGGTTTGCAAATGAAAAGGAATTTAATCCCCCTGCTAACGTTTTTTAAATCGTGCCTACCGTCTCTGTCCTATTGTTTCTTTTTTATTTTTCTTATAATTATCTATCTCATGTATTCAAAACTATGTTTATTCTTATACCTGTATCTTGTAAGCGATTGACAAATCAAATAAATACTAAATACCAAAAAAAAAACAAAAAAAACCAGGGGATGATTTATGCCTCTGCAAGAGGCATAAAACACCCCAGAAACCGTCTGGATGCTTTTTCATTTATTTCCTGTAATTCGCATCATAGAATCAGACTTTGGGGTCACTCAAGGACATCTAGTCAAACCCCACCCCCATGCCAGTTCATGCAAGACCCACTAAGGATTGGAGACTTCAACTCCCAGAATTGGAGCTACAGATATTCTCTTCCAGCAGTCCTCCCAGACTTTCCCAGCCAGTGGGATTTAAGAGGGGTGGGCTTCGACTTCAAGAATCCCCCAGCCAGACATGCTTTAAGATATCTGTACTCCAATTTCCAGAATTCCCCCAGTCAGCCATGTTTTAAGATATCTGTACTCCAATTTCCAGAATCCCCCAGTCAGCCATGTTTTAAGATGGCTGGACTCCAATTTCCAGAATCCCCAGTCAGCCATGTTTTAAGATGGCTGGACTCCCAGAATCCCCAGTCAGCCATGTTTTAAGATGGCTGGACTCCCCAGAATCCCCAGTCAGCCATGTTTTAAGATATCTGTACTCCAACTTCCAGAATCCCTAGTCAGCCATGTTTTAAGATGGCTGGACTCCCAGAATCCCCAGTCAGCCATGTTTTAAGATGGCTGGATTCCCAGAATCCCCCAGTCAGTCATGTTTTAAGATGACTGGATTCCCAGAATCTCCCAGTCAGCCATGTTTTAAAATATCTGTACTCCAATTTCCAGAATCCCCCAGTCAGCCATGTTTTAAGATGGCTGGACTCCAATTTCCAGAATCCCCCAGTCAGCCATGTTTTAAGATGGCTGGACTCCCAGAATCCCCCAGTCAGCCACGTTTTAAGATATCTGTACTCCAATTTCCAGAATCCCCAGTCAGCCATGTTTTAAGATGGTTGGACTCCAATTTCCAGAATCCCCCAGTCAGCCATGTTTTAAGATGGCTGGACTCCCAGAATCTCCCAGTCAGCCATGTTTTAAGATGGCTGGACTCCCAGAATCCCCCAGTCAGTCATGTTTTAAGATGGCTGGACTCCCAGAATCCCCAGTCAGTCATGTTTTAAGATATCTGTACTCCAATTTCCAGAATCCCCCAGTCAGCCATGTTTTAAGATATCTGTACTCCAATTTCCAGAATCCCCCAGTCAGCCATGTTTTAAGATGGCTGGACTCCCAGAATCCCCCAGTCAGCCATGTTTTAAGATGGCTGGACTCCCTTCCATCCACAAACATCTCTTCCGTTTTTCCCTTTTACAAAAACCATCCCCAGTATGGTTTCGTCAACTAAATCCTTCTTTCTCTTTTGACTCATTTAATTTAATTTCATTTATTTATCGCAACGAAGGACCCCGCCCGCCCGGCGTCTCCCTCCCAGAAATGCTGCATGCACACACACACACACAAACACACACAGACACGCAAAAAGCAATAAAACCCATAAAAAGAAAGCGGGAGGCTGGGAGCATTAAAATTTGACACGAAAAGCCAATTTAGGCCGCCACGAAGGGCCGGAAAAAAAATCACAAGAAACTGGGGCAGGCCGTCCTCGACTTTACGGCCATCCATTTTAGCGACTGCCCCAGGGAAAGCGACTTCCAGTTACAACCGTCCTTATCCATTTCCCTAAAGTCACGTGATCAAAATTCGGACGCGGGGCCCAACCTGACTCGTATTTATGACGGGTCACCGCATCCCCAGGGGAGTGTCACGTGATCCACTTTTGTGACAAGCCACATTCACTTAACGACCATGTGACTCACTCAAACAGGGATTCACTAAACAACTGCCTGATTCACTTAAAGACCGTGTAACTAACTTGAACTGCAGCGATTTGCTTAAGAAGCCTGGCCCAAAAATGGTCGTAAAATTGGACGCAATTCACTTAATAACCACGTGAACAACGAAAATCAGGTCTCCATTTTGGTCGTACAATGAGGACTACCTGCAGCTCCTTTTCTGCCTAGGACTATTATGTGTCAGACCACATTTTTGGCTGGCTGCAGTTTCCTGATTTTTGGCTGTGCAAAAATACAAGGAGTCCTCAACTTATAATGGTTTGTTTAGTGACCGAAGTGACAATGGCCGCCGAAAAAAAGGGACCCAGAACTGTTTTTCACACTTACGACCGTTGTAGCATCCATTTTGTTACCTTCTGATGAGCAAAGCCAATGGGGAAGACAGATTCATTTAATGTCACTCGCTTCACTGCGGCAGTGTTTCACTTAACAACTGTGGCAAAAAAAGGTTGTAAAACAAGGCTTTAAAAAAAATTCACTTAACAACAGCCTACTTACTTAGCAAAAGAAATGTGGGCCTCGCTTGTGGTCGTAACTCGAGGACTATCAATACTGAGTAAGTAACTCTCTCTTGTCCAAAACCAGGCAATCTTTTGAATAAGCATCATTTTTTAATTTGAATGATGGAAGGATTAATTGAATTAAACCGTGGAACTGCTTTCCACTAGAAGTTGTAGGGGCTCCATCCTTGGAGGTTTTCAAGAAAATGACCTTGGAGGTCATTTAGTCCAACCCCTCCCTGCCCAAGCAGGAGACCCTACACCATTTCTGACAAACGGCGATCCAGTCTCTTCTTGAAAGCCTCCAGGGATGAAGCTCCCACAGTTTCTGAATAACAGAATCTTAAGAGAGCGGGAAGGGACCCTGGGGGTCATCTAGCCCAACCCCCACGCCCAAGCGGGAGACCCTACACCATTTCTGACAAACGGCGGTCCAGTCTCTTCTTGAAAGTCTCATGTCAAGACCTCCCAGGCCCGTTCCAGCCGTTAGGACTCTCTGGTGGGTGTTGTAAAGCTGAATATTGTTAACTTTTTCAGGCGGGGGAAGATCTTGGGGAGGAGAGCTTGAAAAGGGATCGCTGACCTCCTCGGCTGCTGATCAAAACAGATCTCCGGGATCAATTTTGAAGCAGTTTCAAAAAACAATAACAAACCACAACCTCTTTTTAGCTCTTCACCGGGTCGGCCTCGGTTGTCCCCATCTGTGAAATGGGCGCAAGGACTTGCCATCTGTCAGAAATGCTGTAGGGTCTCCTGCTTGGGTGGGTGGGTGGGTGGGTGGGGTTGGACTAGATGACCTCCAAGGTTCCTTCCAACTCTGGCGTTCTTATATTCAATGGAACAGAAGTTGCCTTCAGAAACTGTGGGAACTTCATCCCTGGAGGCTTTCAAGAAGAGATTGGATTGCCATTTATCAGAAATGGTGTAGGGTCTCCCGCTTGGGCAGCGGGGGGTTGGACTAGATGACCTACAAGGTCCCTTCCGACTCTGATTATATGGTGTGAAATCTGGCTTCTACCCCAGGCCAAAACAGAGAAAGACAAATATTACAAACCCAGGACAAGGGAAATTAAAGGAGTGCGTTGTCAGGGTGAGTGTTTATGTGTGTGTGTGTGTGTGTGTGTGTGTCACAAAAAAATGGTTAACGTAAAACTCCCAAGGCAGATGGCAGGAGGCCAAGGCCGGAGCCACCCTTGGAAGTGCCCTCTGGGGCAGGGTGGGGGAATTTGGGGCTGTGGGGGGTGGAAATGTCTACACTGCTGATTCCTTCCCCTTGCAAAACAGGGCTTTTCTTGGGCCCTTAAGGATTACCTGCCACGGCCAGGTGAGCCAAACTCCAAAGTGGGAGGGAGGACAATTATTTATTTATTTTGTCCCTGAGTGGGAAAAGTCCCGAGGAGGAGAGACAAGAGGGGAAGGAGCAGAATTGCTGGCCAAAAAAAATAAAATAAAATAACTCAAACCCACACACAACTAGAAGCCAAGCGGACAGATTTAATTTCTGAATTAAGAAATTTAGAGATCAAACGGAGGAAGGAAGGAAGGAAGGAAGGAAGGAAGGAAGGAAGGAAGGAAGGAAGGAAGGAAGGAAGGAAAGAAAGAGGGAGGGAGATGGGGGAAAGAAGGAAGGAAGGAAGGAAGGAGGGAGGGAGATAGGGAGGGGGAAGGAAGGAAGGAGGGAGGGAAAGAAGGAAGGAGGGAAGGAAGGAAGGAAGGAGGGAAGGAAGGAGGGTGGGAAGGAAGGAAGAAAGGAGAAGAAAGGAGGGTGGGAAGGAAGGAAGAAAGGAGAAGGAAGGAAGGAGGGAAGGAAGGAAGGAAGGAAGGAAGGAGGGAAGGAAGGGAGGGAGGGAAGGAAGGAGGGAAGGAACGAAGGAAGGAAGGAAGGAAGGAAAGAGGGAGGGAGATAGGGAGGGGAAGGAAGGAGGGAAGGAAGGAAGGAAGGAAAGAAAGAAAGAAAGAAAGAAAGAAAGAAAGAAAGAAAGAAAGAAAGAAAGAAAGAAAGAAAGAAAGAAAGAAAGAAAGAAAGAAAAAGAAAGAAAGAGGGAGATAGGGAGGGGAAGGAATGAGGGGAAGGAAGGAAGGAGGAGGGAAGGAAGAGGGTGGGAAGGAAGGAAGGAAGGATGGAAGGAAGGAAGGAGAGAAGGAAGGAAGGAGGGAAGGAAGGAAGGACAGAGGGAGGGAAGGAGGGAGATAGGGAGGGAAGGAAGGAGAGAAGGACACGCAACTGGCCAGAAAAAGCGGGAAAGGATCCCCCTTCGGAAGTTTTGGGGGACTCCCCTCTCTGCCCCCCACACTCCCGATTCTCTGCCTCCTCCCCCGCCCTCACCTGCGATCCGCGGGGACAGTTTCCCTCCGTCTGTTTCTGCTCTCTTCTCTCTTTCTTTCTTTCCTTCCTTCCTGGACGGGCAGCCAAGGAGGGCGGGCGGCTTCCCCAACGCCTCCCCCGCGCCTCACCTGGCCGCCAGGTGGGAGGAGGCGGAGGCGGAGGCGGGACTTTTCTCCCACCTGCGTGGGACAGGTAAGGTTGCCACGCATGTGGCGGGAGGGAAAATCCCGCTGGCCAGCAGGTTGCTTACCAAGGGGGTCTCTCTCTCTCTCTCTGTCTCGAGACCCCGGACCTGCCTCTGCACGTGTGTTTCGTGTCTTTTTTTGGGTGTCTCTGTTTTTGGGTCCGTGCGTGTCTTTTCGCCCTGCGTGTTTTTTCCATTTGGACCCGGGGCGCGGGGGGGGACTGGGCGCTGCGAGGGTCTGGGGTTGCAGAAACCCGGCGGAGAGGATGCGGGGTCGCCAGGGAAAGACCACACACACACACCGACACGACACGGAGGACCGCGAACGTAGGGAATGAGAAGGCTGGGTGGACGATGAGGGGGCGGAAATTGCTCCTCGATTGGGTTTAGGGGCGTGGGGCTTGTTCTGCGGCCCCCTCCCCACCCAGACTGGCGCTCAAGATACCCTTCCCCCTCCCAAAAAAGCCACATGCCCCCTCCAGCCACCCCTCCCAATTCAGACAGATGGAACTTGGCTGGAGCTGCAGGGCAGGGAGGGAGGGGGCTGGTAACAATGGGGGGAGGGGAGGAGGCAAGGGTTGGGGGGTTGGGAGGGGTCTTTGGTAGCAACCCTGCCCTGCCTGCTCACCCTTGTGTCTTTTTTTTTAAAAAAAAATATATTTTATTTATACATTTTTCTTTAGTAAACATCAAAACTCAATTATCTGTATGAACAGTGTGTTGTCTGGTACAGTTAGTTTTGAAAAATAATAATAGTAATAATATTCACAACAGTAATAATATTCATAATAATATTAATATTATTATTATCACACACACAAAAATGACAGTATACACAGCAGGCAGAGATAACCATGCTGGGTTTCGTATCACAAATCACTAGTCGAGCACTTCCCAAGTGTTTGGACTGTGTGATGTATTAGCGGATTATGCTGAGCAGATCCCAACACTTTTGTGTAGAATAACAACAACAACAACAACAATAATAATAATAATAATAATAATAATAATAATAATAATAATAATAATAATAATAATAAGTTATTCTGCTATTCTTCCTTCCTTCCTTCCTTCCTTCCTTCCTTCCTTCCTTCCTTCCTTCCTTCCTTTGGGTTGGACTAGATGACCTCCAAGGTCCCTTCCAACTCTGTTAATCTGTTATTCTGCTATTCTTTTTCCTTCCTTCCTTCCTTCCTTTGGGTTGGACTAGATGACCTCCAAGGTCCCTTCCAACTCTGTTAATCTGTTATTCTGCTATTCTTTTTCCTTTTCCTTCCTTCCTTCCTTCCTTCCTTCCTTCCTTCCTTCCTTCCTTCCTTCCTTCCTTCCTTTGGGTTGGACTAGATGCCCTGCAAGGTCCCTTCCAGCTCTGTTATTCTGGGCTCAGTTGTATTCTGTACAGCGGTTTGACTGGGAGACCTGGGAGCCTTCAATCTAAACGGTCCCTAGATTCCGAGTGTTGCAGCTGCTCACACCGACAAGGCCCAGCCGTGCGGTTTCGACACACTCCGTAGTTGTGCAATATGCCCATCTACCCCTTGACAAGCTGGAGCCCAGGCTGCCACCCACGCAGATCGCCCCAAGCCACGAACAGACAGCAGTGCTGACACAACCGTCTGCATCACAAGCGCATCACAAATAGGGAAGTATTGCCAAAACGCAGCTGTGGACAGGGCAGGCCCCCCACCCCTGAGGTCCTCCATCCGTGGCGAGGGGGCTGTTTGCACCCTGTTGTGCCAACTCCGTCCTGGCACGCCTGGTGTAAACAAAGGTGTGTTTGCGGTTTGCTTGGAGAATTCACACACATCTCTTCTTTCGGTGTTAGCATTTGCACTCGTTCTTTTTATTTTATTTTTAATTTGATGTGATTTTATTTTATATTTTATTTTACTTACTTTATTTTATTATTTTATTAGTATAATTGTACTGTCTTACCTTTTATCTCATCTCATCTTATCATTAAGTGTTGTACGTTACGATTCTTGATTCTTAACAAATGTATCTTTTCTTTTATGTATACTGAGAGTATTTACACCAAGACAAATTCCTTGTGTGTCCAATCACACTTGGCCAATAAAGTATTCTATCTATCTATTAATTTCACTTAATTTAACTTAACATCACTTTTTATTACTTTTTATTTTCATTTTTCATTTTTTTATTATTATTGTGTTGTGTTGTATTGCATTGTTTTGTTTTGTTTTACCTTTTAAGTTTAATTTCATCTTATCTTACTTTTTAATTTCATTTCATTTAACATAACTTTATTTTATTTTATTGCTTTTTATTGTCATTTTTCATTTTTTATAATTATCGTGTTGTATTGCGTTGTTTTGTTTTGTTTCATTTGACTTTTTACATTCCATTTCATCTTATCTTACTTTTTAATTTCATTTAATTTCACTCCAATCACTTCATTTTATTTTATTGCTTTTGATTTTATTGTTTTTTATTTTTTATTTTTTAATTATTGTTTTGCATTGCATTGTTTTATTTTACTTTTTAAATTTAATTTCATCTTTTATTTTATTTTACCAGCGACCCCAATGGCCCTTGTAACTTCGCTCACTAAAGAAACTGTTGTAAGTTCAGGACCACCTGTATTTTATGTCATTATTTTTTCAGATTAAATTTTGATGCTGTCCGTGACTTACCAAGTTATAAAACCAGGAAAAAGAATTAAAAGACGCTTAAAATGATCATTTCAAATATGAAACAATGCCCAATTTAATTCAATAATAAAAAACCCTTTAGGAAAAAAAAACTACTTTTGATTTTAATATACACGCATGCCTGTTTGTGTAAACACAGCCGTCTCTGTAGGAAAAGATTACGCCTCTTGCACGCTTGCTGCAGGTGTGCCCAACAACACATAATAAGAGACTATGGTTTTCTCCCTCTCTCCTATTTTCTTCCAACCTCAGGACGGAACTGAAACCTACAAGGAAAAAAAAAGGAATTTATTTTTCTGTCTAATCAATGTTTAGTCACCTGTTTTTTATGGGAAGTGATTCATTCTACACGCATGTCAAATATGCCACCTGTTGCTTCTCTGCACACACACACACCCCGGGCATTTCCCAGAATCCCCCTGTTCGGTGCTAACTCAGAATTCTTGGAAATTAGTAGTCCTCGACTTATGGCTACAAACGACACCGAGTGAGACATTTTTAAAAACCAGTTTTGCCCTGCGTGATGACCATTCTCGCCACCGTCGTTAAGCGAACCGCTGCAGTGCTTTAAGTGAGCGACACTACATTATTAGGTCCTCGACTTAGGACCCCAACTGAGCAAAGCAGATAACAGATAATCAGAGTTGGAACTTGGAAGGGACCTTGGAGGTCATCTAGTCCAACCCCCCCTGCCCAGGCGGGAGACCCTACACCATTTTGGACAGACAGCAGGCCAATCTCTTCTTGAAAGCCTCCAGGGATGAAGCCCCCACAATTTCTGAATAACAGAATAATAACAGAGTCAGAAGGGATCCTGGAGGTCATCCAGTCCAACCCCCCCGCCCAAGCAAGGAGACCCAGCACCATTTCTGACAGATGGCAGTCCAGCCTCTTCTTGAAAGTCTCAAGCGACACAATTGTTAAATGAAACTCGCTCTGTTTTTATCCTCTTTCTAGCCACCGTTGTTAAACGAATCACTGCGGTAGATAAGTCAGTCCCATGATCTTTAAGTGAATCCACTTGCCCCGTTAACTTTGCTCATCAGACACTTGGAAGAAGGGATCGCGTGACCCACCCCGTGACGATCCAACCGTCATAAATACGAGTCAGTTGCAAAGCGTCCCAATTTTCATGGGGCGAAAATTGATTATAATTGACTTGTTTTTCAGCGCTATTGTAGCTTTGGATGGTCACTAAACAGACTATTGTAAGTCAAGGACTAGCTTTAAAAGCAATATAGACCCTTTAGGCTGCGTTCGGATACGGGGGTGATCCTTAAACACAGTTATGATGGCTAAAGAGATAAATTAGGCAGGGTTTTTCAAGCAAGGGGAGTTTAAGATGGGTGGACTTCAACTCCCAGAATTCCCCAGGCAGCAAAGAATTCTGGGAGTAGAACTTGTGATCATTGGATTCATTGGATTCACAAAAGACTTGGTCCACATTCACACAACTCACTGAAGTGCAAGTTAGCCAACATTGTTTGAGGTAGCTAGATCAATCTTTTTCAAACTGCTTGAAAAATGGGGGGGAGTACAACTTCCAGCATGTTGGCTGGGGAATTCTGGGAGTTGAAGTCCACTCATCTTAAGATTGCGATCATTGGATTCACAAAAGACTTGGTGCACATTCACACAACCCACTGAAATGCAAGCTAGCCAACATTGCTTGAGCTAGGCCAATCTTTTTCAAAGAGTGACTGCTTGTAAATGGGTGGACTACAACTCCCAGCGTGCTGGCTGGGGAATTCTGGGAGTTGAAGTCCACTCATCTTAAGATTGCGATCATTGGATTCACAAAGACTTGGTGCACATTCACACAACCCACTGAAATGCAAGCTAGCCAACATTGCTTGAGCTAGGCCAATCTTTTTCAAAGAGTGACTGCTTGTAAATGGGTGGACTACAACTCCCAGCGTGCTGGCTGGGGAATTCTGGGAGTTGAAGTCCACTCATCTTAAGATTGCGATCATTGGATTCACAAAAGACTTGGTGCACATTCACACAACCCACTGAAATGCAAGCTAGCCAACATTGCTTGAGCTAGGCCAATCTTTTTCAAAGAGTGACTGCTTGTAAATGGGTGGACTACAACTCCCAGCGTGCCGGCTGGGGAATTCTGGGAGTTGAAGTCCCTCCATCTTTAAGTGGCCATGTTTGGAAAAGACTGACTGTTATTTTGGCCAAGCCAGGATTCTACAAACTTTGACCCACCCTAACAAAATGTTAAGGTTTATCCAAGAGGTTTATCCCATTGTGCCATGAAAAATCGCCTTCTCCATCCAGCCCACCCCCAGATACCCCCCTGGCCATCTGGCCATGCGCCCCTCCTCCCGGGGACCTCCACTCACTCCACGGCACAGGAGACCAATCCGAGAAAGAAGCAGGAGCCAGAAATGTACAGGAGCAGCTGGATGATCTTTGGCAAGCCCTGGTATTCTGTGGGGGCAGAAGAGAAGCAGACAGGCGTGGTCGGGTGGGAGGGGAGCAGGAAATGAGGGCAGGGGTCCCCAGAAAGCGGGGATCTTTCCATCCCCCTCTTAGCATTTGTGCAAGCCAAGCTGGTGGAACTCCCCGCCACAAGATGCAACGTTGTATGTATTAGAGCAGCAGAGAGGGGAGGGAAGGAGGCTGAAGGAGGAGAGTGGGGGGAAATGGGAGGAAACTGGGAGAACTGGGGAGGCTCGGCCGGGGAGGGAGGATCCTCCCTCCCACCCACCCCCAGGGGACAAAGGAGGCCAATCACCTGGATAACAAGTCCTCATGTCCCAACAGGGGATCTCCGTCCTGAGACAGGTAGAACAATTGAAGATTGAGGCCACCACATCTGGAGGAAGGTACCCACAAACAAATTAAAGATTGTCTTGGTTTTGCGACCACAATGGGACACCACATTTCCATTGTGTGGCAGGCTGGGGGGATTCTGGGAATTGAAGTCCACCTGTCTTGAAAAGATTTGGAGCCATGTTTGGAGACACACCCACCCCCGATTGGAACCTAGCAGGGCAAAAAAGTCAAAATGGCCACCGTGCATAAAAATTAGACCTGGTTTGGCACATCCTGACCCTCTTCTGACCGCCTTGGCGTCCGAAATGCCTTTTTAAAAAGTCAAATTCAAATTATTTTGATAAAAATAAATTTCTCTTTTCCTCTTTTCCGCCAGAGCTATATCATACAGTCCTCGACATACGATGGTCCGTTTAGTGACCGTTACAACAGCACTGAAAAAATGTGGCTCATGCCCGGGTTTTTTCACACTTACGACCATCGCAGACTTCCCCGCGGTCATGCGATCAAAATTCAGACGCTCGGCAACCGAGCCGTGTTTACGACGGCCGCAGTCAGTGTCCTCCGAGTCAAGGGATTCCCCTTCTGACCGGTGAAGTCAATGGGGGACCCGGATTCACTTAATGACCGGGTTACTCAGTGAACAACTTCAGGGATTAGTTTAACAACGGTGGCAAGAAAGATTTTAAAGCGAGGGCAGAATTTCATTTAACAACTGCGTTGCTTTGCTCAGTTGTGATTGTAAGTCGAGGACTATCTAATTACGAGGGGATCTTTCATTTATTATTATTATTATTATTATTATTATTATTATTATTATTATTATTATTATTATTATTATTATTATTATTATTATAGAATAGAAATAAGAATAGAATAGAATAGAGAATAGAGTAGAAATAAGAATAGAATAAGAACAGAATAGAAATAATAGAATAAAAATAATAGAATAGGAATAGAAATTAGGTTAGAATTTAGGATAGAAATCAGGATAGGATAGGATAGGATAATATTGGAATATAGAATAGAATATAGAATGTAGAATATAGAAAAGTATAGAATATAGAATAGAATAGAATAGAATAGAATAGAATAGAATAGAATAGAATAGAATAATGGAATGAAGAATAGAATAGAATATTGGAATAGAAAAAAGAATAGAATAGAATATAGACTAGACTAGACTAGACTAGACTAGACTAGACTAGAATAGAATAGAATAGAATAGAATAGAATAGAATAGAACAGAATAGAATCACAGAGTTGGATGGGACCTTGGAGGTCTTCTGGTCCAACCCCTGCCTAGGCAGGAAACCCTACACCACTTCAGACAAAATGGTTGTCCAACATCTTCTTAAAAACTTCCAGTTTTAAATTATGATTATGATCTTGATCATATCTTTTATTCATTAAACATGAAACTCAGTCAACTGAACATTTAAAAATGTATCACCGATATTGAAGAATAATAATAATCTATTTTATTTATTAATTATATTTATATATTTGTTAGTTAGTTTGTTTGTCTGTCTGTCTGTCTATCTATCTATCTATCTATCTATCTATCTATCTATCTATCTATCTATCTATCTATCTATCTATCTATCTTATCTATTTATTTTATACTTTTCTGTCCTCGCATGTCAGCTTACCGGAACGTAAAAATGCAAATCAGAAACACCAATGAAATTAAAATCAAATTTGCACTTTTTAAGATCAATGGCTGGTCATTAAAATAATTATCCATCCAAGGGTTTTAGGAAGAAAACTTACGGCAGGCAGGTGGGCACAGAGCTAGAGCAGAGAGAGAGAGAGAACAAAAATCACATAAAAATAAAAGCAGAGTTAAACACACACACCCTCAAAGTATCCCCCAGATAATGAGAAACTCAGAGCAACCTTTGTCTGATAATCATTGAGGACTAGATCCTTGTGCGATTTGCAAAACTTGCTGGGGCAAAGGAGGCTTTGGAAAATCCGGGTGTGCTGCTCTTACACATTTATTTTGTAAAATCCTCCTCCTCTTTTAAGGACACCGTAATCCCTTCCATTGGGGTGGGCGGAGTCTGGGCAACTGAATTCAGAGCCGAATGTTTACTGGCCGGATATCCTTCCTGTCACCAATGTGGAGTTTAGTGCAGCAGATATATATTCTCATCTATTCTCATTTATTTTGCAAAATGAATGGATTAATTTCATACGCGGCCCGTCACACCGTCGAAAATGACAGCCCAGATAAAGATGAAAGATAAGGGATTCTGCAAGGTGTTGTGATATATAAGAAGGTAGTTTTTAAAAGCGAATGGAACTGATATTTCTTTTTTTAAATCGGTTTCTTTTTTTTTAAAGATTATTGCTAATTTGTAGGTGGATATCATTGGAATAAATGTGGAAATTGAAAGCTACGATAAGAAAATGATATAAAACAAGGAATAGTTAAAATGAATTATGAGGATTTTAATGAAAGACCAATGTCAGTTACTATAATTAACTGAATAGATTAATATACTTGAAATAATAAATGATTTAGAACTTAACTGAGGGGGAAAAAAACCATGCGGAATCTAGCTCAATATATAAATATGTGTGTGTGTGTGTGTGTGTGTGTGTGTGTGTGAGAGAGAGAGAGAGAGAGAGAGAGAGAGATTAGGAAATTACTGTTATTAAACGAGAATGTGATAATTATAAAGTGACTATATTATGATAAATTTTGAGTATGGATTAAAGGGGAATATATTGAGGGATGTATAAGACAAAGGGGTGGCACACTCTAATTGATAATTAAAGGGGGAAACTTTCAGAAGTATTAGATTTAAGATGAAAACTTACTGAATAATGAAATAAAAGTATGGGATAAAATTGCAAATGTGACCGATATAAGCATAAAGGTATAATGGATTTGGAATAATAAAAAAAAAGAATGTTAGACTATAAAATAAGATAGGAGATTATTTAAAGAAAAAGGGGAAAAAAGGAATTCAGTTAAGATATAAATTGAAAATAAGTATAAAGAAAATAAGAATATTGAGGTAAATTTATGGGAAAATGGAAATAATGATATGATATAGAACTGAATGTGAAAGGAAAATATATATTAAGGTCATGTTTGTACTGAAGTGTAAAAACCTGGAAGCAAATTGTTCACTGAAAGGGATGTTTTTAAAATGTAAAAATAAAAAATTTATTTGACGAAAATGACAGCCCTACAAATACCTTGATGTCTGTCCACTATCCAATACTATCCATGTCAGCTGACCTCCTAATATATCTACTACTACTATTATTATTATTATTATCATTAATAATAATAATAATAATAACAACAACAACAACAACAACAACAACAACAACAAATGACAGTATACACAGCAAACGAGATAACTATGCTGGGTTTCGTATCACAAATCACTAGTCGATTTCCATCACTAGTGGATTTCCAAATGTCAAGGTCAGAAGGGACCCACAAGGTTATCCAGTCTGACCCGCCCTGCCAGCTCAGCTTCCTCCCTGAAGAAAGTCGCAGCCAAACTGTTTCAGACAACTGACTCATATCTATGATGGTTGCAGTGTCCTGGGGATGTCGCGTGATCCCCTTTTGCGACCGTCATGTCAAGCAAAGTCCACGGGGAAGCCAGATTCACTTAAGGACCGTGTGGCCCACCGAATGACTGCGGCGATCATCTTCACAACCATAGCCACAAAATAAGAAAAAAAGGTCATCGAAGGGAAGCGCAACCCCTTAACAACTGTCTCGCTTAGCGGCAGAAATCCTAGGCTCACTTTTGGTCGTAAGTTGAGGACTGCCCAGAGTCCCCTTCAACCTTCCCGTTTGGGGAAATGATTGGCAGGCTTCCATCCGGCCTCTCTTAAGGAAAGCGGGTGGGCAGACTGACCCCACCCACCCCCAAGCCAAACCCCGCCTCCCCGAAGAGCCGAGTGCGGATCCTCCCACCTTCTCGGGTCTCGCTTGGGATCTTCACTTCGTGCAGCCAGTTCCAAAACTTCAGGAGATCCGTCCAAACTTTGCTTTATTTCTAAGGAGAAGAAGTGGGTGGGGGTGTCTCTTCTGGAGCTGTGGACTACAACTCCCATCCTCCCGGGGGCTCCCTTACCAATCACTCTGAGCACCCGGTGGGCTTTTTCCAGGAGCAGGTCCAACGTCGACTCGTCTGCGGCCGAGAAAACAGAGAAAAAGGGGGCCTGGAACCGGCGTAGGGCGCCCATTTTGCGCCGTTTCGGCTCGTCCTACCTCGCAGGGCTGTGGTTAGTGATGCAATCAGACAACCCCGTCCTCGCCTTAACGACAGATCGCTTAGCGACCGGAGGGAGGAACCAGCGGACAAACCAGGCGACGTCCTTCAAGTTGTCCTAAGAAGAGACTGGACGGCCACCTGTCCGAAATGGATTCGGTCCTCTATTCTGATTGATTCTCCCAGATTAACAGAGTTGGAAGGGACCTTGGAGGTCATCCAGTCCAACCCCCGTCCTGTCCAAAATGGATTCAGAGATCTCCTGCTGGAGCAGAGGGGGTTAGACTAGAGAACCTCTAGGATCCTTTCCAGCTCCATTCTGATTGATTCTCCCAGATTAACAGAGTTGGAAGGGACCTTGGAGGTCATCCAGTCCAACCCCCCAGCCCTACAGCATTTCTGACAGACAGCATCCAATCTCTTCTTGAAAAGCCTCCAGGGATGAATCTTCCCACCATTTCTGAATAACAGAATAATAGCAGAGCTGGAAGGGACCCTGGAGGTCATCCAGTCCAACCCACCGCCATTTCGGACCAATCCGAAAAAAAAAGGGTGATTTACAACCCGGAGCGGAAGTTCTGAGGATCGCAGCTAAAAGCCCACCTGCCCAGGGCTAGGGTGACATTCCCCCCTAGGGTTATTGGGTGGGGGGTCCGACCCCTCCTCCATCAGCCCCCACCCCACCACCCCAGTTGAGATCCTGGGGTCTCTCCCTCTACCTAAGGCGAAGTCCCGGACGGCCTTTGGCCCCCAGGGGTACACGGAGCAGCCCCTCCGGGCGTAACGCTCCCGGTAGCGAGCGCAGAGGTGGGCGAACCGCATCTTCAGGTTCTTGAACTGGGGCCCACAGTGGAGGCAGCCCTCCGTGGGGCCCCCGGGCAGGAAGGAAGAGGAGGAGGAGGAAGAGGGGGCGGCTGGGCTGTGCGATGAGCCCCCTGGAGTCAGGGACCCCGGCAGGGAGCTGCTGCAGGGCCCATGGGGAGCAGCTGGTGGGAGGAGCCAGGAACGGGGTGGGCGGGGCCCTGGGGAGGTTATCCGGAACCCCGTTTCCATGGTGTGTTTGACCACGGGTTCTAGAGCCTGGTGGGTCTTCGGGTGGCAGGAATCTTAGAATCTTAGAAACCAAGAATCATAGAAAGCATTCAGGCGGGAAGGGACCATGGAGGTCTTCTAGCTGACCCCCAAGGCAACAATTCCACCAGCCTGGACAAAT
Source organism: Notechis scutatus (assembly GCF_049901735.1). Classification (NCBI taxonomy): domain Eukaryota; kingdom Metazoa; phylum Chordata; class Lepidosauria; order Squamata; family Elapidae; genus Notechis; species Notechis scutatus. The sequence goes on from NC_142025.1 coordinate 121,850,080, forward strand.
AATTTAAGAAATGAAGATATAACTATATTTAAGATATATTAAATATGGATATATTTATATACCATATGATAGGTTCCATCCATCTCTGGAGGCTTTGAAGAAGAGACTGGACCGCCATCGGTCAGAAAATGGGGTAGGGCCTCCTGCTTGGGCGAGGGAGGAGTTGGACTAGATGACCTCCAAGGTCCCTGCTGATTCTTGTTATTCTGTTCTCTCTTTCTCTTTCTTTTCTTCCTTCCTTTCTCCATCCCTTTCTCCCCTTTCTCTCCTTTCTTTCCGAAATGGGGTAGGGTCTCTCCTGCTTGGGCGGGGGGATGGACTAGATGACCTACAAGGTCCCTTCCAACTCTGTTATTCTGCTATTCTGCTCTTTCTTTCTTTCTTTCTTTCTTTCTTTCTTTCTTTCTTTCTTTCTTTCTTTCTTCTTTCTTTCTCTTTCTTTCTTTCTTTCTTTCTTTCTTTCTTTCTTTCTTCTTTCTTTCTCTTTCTTTCTTTCTTCTTTCTTTCTTTCTTTCTTTCTTTCTTTCTTTCTTTCTTTCTTTCTTTCCTTCCTTCCTTCCTTCCTTCCTTCCTTCCTTCTTTCTCCATCCCTTCCCTTTCTCTCCTTTCTTTCCGAAATGGGAGTAGGGTCTCCTGCTTAGGCGGGGGTGGACTAGATGACCTACAAGGTCCCTTCCAACTCTGTTATTCTCGTTCTTTCTTTCTTTCTTTCTTTCTTTCTTTCTTTCTTTCTTTCTTTCTTTCTTTCTTTCTTTCTTCTTTCTTTCTCTTTCTTTCTTTCTTTCTTTCCTTCCTTCCTTCCTTCCTTCCTTCCTTCCTTCTTTCTCCATCCCTTCCCTTTCTCTCCTTTCTTTCAGAAATGGGGTAGGGTCTCCCGCTTGGGTGGGGGTTGGACTGGATGACCTCCAAGGTCCCTTCCAATTCTGTTATTCCTTCCTTCCTTCCTTTCTTTTCTTCCTTCCTTTCTCCATCTCTTTCTCCCCTTTCTTTCTTCCTTTCTTTCCAGAAATGGTGTATGGTCTCTTGCTTGGTGGAGGGTTGGATTAGATGACCTCTGAGGTCCCTTCTGAGTCTTCCTTCCCTTCCTTTCTTTCTCTTTCTTTTCTTCCTTCCTTCCTCCCTCCCTCCCCCTTCTCCCCTTTCTTCCTTACTTTCAGAAATATGGCAGGGTCTCCTGCTTGGGCGGGGAGGGGATTGGACTAGATGACCTCTATGGTCCCTGCCGACTCTTGTTATTCTGTATATGAACATAAATTCTGGGTCTGCTTTTGGTCAGCTTTGCTTGGTGGGAGTTTGGCATACAGGAAGTCCTCGGTTTAATGACCACAATGGAGCCCCACGTTTCCTCCACTAAGCGAGACATGGGTGAAGTCCCTTTTGTCCCGTTTTAATCACCTTCCTTTCCACCGTTGCTAAGTGAATCACTGCAACTGTTAAGCAAGGCATGCATTTGTTCAATGAAGCTGGCTTCTCGCTTGGCTGGTGAAAAGCTGGTGAGCCTGGGCCGCTGCGACCGTCGTAAATACGAGTCAGTTGCCAATTTGGATCACGTGACCACGGGAGATGATCTTGGCCCACGGTCGTAAAGTGTGAAAAATGGCCATAAGTCACTGTTTCCAAGGCCGTCCTAAGCGAGTGGTTCTAAGTCAAGGACTGCCTTTAATCTTTCATGTCGTTATTTTCGGCAAACCAGGTTTTGACCCCCAACAGGAGTTGAGAAGAAAGCCAGAATGCTTCACTTCCTAAAGGGTTGAACTAGTTTTCCCCGCACAGGGTTGGACTAGATGACCCTTCAGGGTACTTTCCAAGTGCATAATGCGAGGATTTCCCCATTGGTTGTCTGGCAGAGGAGTCTGCCCAGCCTGCCGGCTCTGCGGCGCCTCGACAGTTGTGATTGTGGTGAGAGGTTACTCAGCCTTTGCCAACCTGAAGATGGAGGACTTCAACTCCCAGAATTCCCCAGCTGGCATGATGGAGGAGAAGAAGAAGAGGAGGGGGAGGAGGAAGGGAGGAAGGAGGAGGAGGAGAAGGAGGAGGAGGAGAGGAAGAGGGAGGAGAAAAGGTGGCGGAGGAGGAGGAGGAGGAGAAGAGGAGGAGGAGGAAAGGAAGAGGAAGAAGAGGAGGAAGAGAAGAGGAGGAAGAGGAGGAAAGGAAGAGGAGGAGGGAGAGAAGAGGAGGAGGGGAGGAGAGGAGGAGAAGAAGAAGAAGAAAAGAGGAGGAGGAGAGAAGGAGGGAGAAAGAGAAGAAAAGAAGAGCAGGAAGGAGGAGGAGGAGGAGGAGAAGAGGAGGAGGAGGAGGAGGAAAGGAAGAGGAGGAAGGGAGGAAGAGGAGGAGGGGAGGAAGAGGAGGAGAAGAAGAAGAAGAGGAGGAGGAGGGGAGGAAGAGGAGGAGGAGAAGAAGAAGAGGAGAAGGAGGAGGAGAGGAAGAGGAGAAGAAGGAGAAAGAGAAGAGGATGATGATGATGATGATGATGATGATGATTCTGGGGTCCTGGGTGGTCTCTGACCCGGGTGGTTTCCTTGCAGACGTTTCATGACCCAACTAGGCAACCTCATCAGCTTCAAAGCAAAGCGACCTGAAAGCTGAAGAAACCCCCTTCTCCATGCTCCATTGGGAGGGGGGCAGGGGTATCCCACCTGGCCCTCCGCACCTGCAGCCTCTGGCTGGTCCAGGGGCTTCCACAGCAGCGGCAGCACCCTTGGCTTGCCTGCAGGGCCCCTGGAGCCCCTCCCACTTCCCACCCCCTCCTCCCTCCAACCCCCTTGGGAGGGCTGAGAAGCTGGCAGCCCAAAATCCCTCCCTGCCCAGCGCCCAGGTGAGGTGGGAGCAGGGACCACGTGAGGCACCTGTGCGTGTCAGGGACGGAGGCTTAATCAGACCCGACGGAGACTTAATGTAGGTCAGCAGCCACCTCTGCCCAGGGCTCCGTGAATCACCCGCCAGGGAGTGGCGCCAAAGACACGCTTGCTCCATCAGTGCTACCCGAAACGACGCCCTGCCCCACCTGCCAGGTAAGGCCCGCGCATTGGGGTGGCCGGTGTTCGCTCTGCACAGTTTTTGGGCCCTCCGAAAACTCCCTCAAGACCATGGGGGGGCGTGGGAAAGAAATGATTTCTTGACCTCAAAAACAGGAAACTTTCCCAAAACTAGGAGCCACTAAGGAACAACATCAGGGGGAGGGGGAGGAGCAGGAGCAGAAGAGGAGGGGGAGGAGGGGGAGGAGGAAGAGGAGGAGGAGAGGGGAGAAAGGAGAGGAGGAGGAAAGGGAGAGGAAGAGGAAGAGAGAGGAGGAGGAGAGGGGAAGGAGAGGAAGAGAAGAAGAGGAGGAGGAGGAGGAGAGGAGGAGGAGAGGGAGAAAAGGAGAGGAGGAGGAGGAAAGGGAGAGGAAGAGGAAGAGAGGAGGAGAAGAGGAGGGAGGAGGAGGAAGAGGAGGAGAGGGAGAGGGAGAAAAGGAGAGGAGGAGGAAAGGGAGAGGAAGAGGAAGAGAAGAAGAGGAGGAGGAAGAGGAAGAGGAGGAGGAAGAGGAGAAGAGGAGGAGGAGCAGGAGGAGAAGAGGAGGAAGAAAGAAAGAAGAAGAGGAATAGAAGGGAGAGGAGGAGGAGGAAGAAGAGGAGGAGGAGAGGGAGAGAGAGAGGAAGAAGAGGAGAGGAAGAGAAGGAGGAGGAGGAGAAGAGGAGGAGGAGAGGAAAAGAAGGAGGAGGAAGAGGAGGAGGAGGAAGAGGAGGAGGGGGAGGAGGAGGAGGAGGAGGAAGAGGAGAAGAAGAGGAAGAGGAGGAGAGGAGGAGGAGGAAGAAGAGGAGAAGAAGAGGAGAGGAAGGAAGAAGAGAGAAGAGGAGGAAAGGAGGAAGAAGAGGAGGAGGAGAAGAGGAGGAAGAGAGGAAGGAGAGGAATAGAAGGAGAGGAGGAGGAGGAGGAAGAGGAGAAGAAGAGAAGGAGGAGGAAAGGGAGAGGAGAGAGAAGAGAGAGAGAGAGGAGAGGAAGAGGAAGAGAAGGAGGAGGGAGAGGAGGAGGAGCAGGAGAAGAAGAGGAGGAAGAAAGGAAGAAGAAGAGGAATGAGAAGGAGAGGAGGAGGAGGAGGAGGAGGAGGAGGAGGAGGAGGAGGAGGAGGAGGAAGAGGAGAAGAAGAGGAGGAGAGGGAGAGGGAGAAAGGAGAGGAGGAGGAAAGAGAGAGGAAGAGGAAGAGAAGAAGAGGAGGAGAGGAAGAGGAAGAGGAGGAGGAAGAGGAGAAGAGAGGAGGAGAGGGAGAGGAAGAAGAGGAGGAGGTGAGGAAGAGAAGGAGGAGGAGGAGGAGAGGAGGAGGAGCAGGAGGAGAAGAGGAGGAAGAAAGAAAGAAGAAGAGGAATAGAAGAAGGAGAGGAGGAGGAGGAAGAAGAGGAGGAGGAGAGGGAGAGAGAGAGGAAGAAGAGGAGAGGAAGAGAAGGAGGAGGAGGAGGAAGAGGAGGAGGAGAGGAAAAGAAGGAGGAGGAAGAGGAGGAGGAGGAAGAGGAGGGGGAGGAGGAGGAGGAGGAGGAAGAGGAGAAGAAGAGGAAGAAGAGGAGAGGAGGAGGAGGAAGAAGAGGAGAAGAAGAGGAGAGGAAGAGGAAAGAAGAGAAGAGGAGGAAAGGAGGAAGAAGAGGAGGAGGAGAAGAGGAGGAAGAGAGGAAGGAGAGGAATAGAAGGAGAGGAGGAGGAGGAGGAAGAGGAGAAGAAGAGAAGGAGGAGGAAAGGGAGAGGAAGAGAAAGAGAAGAGGAGAGGGAGAGGAAGAGGAAGAGAAGGAGGAGGAGAGGAGGAGGAGCAGGAGAAGAAGAGGAGGAAGAAAGGAAGAAGAAAGAGGAATAGAAGGAGAGGAGGAGGAGGAGGAGGAGGAGGAGGAGGAGGAGGAGGAGGAGGAAGAGGAGAAGAAGAGGAGAGGGAGAAGGAGAGGAAGAGGAGGAGGAAGAGAGGAAGAGAAGGAGAAGAGGAGGAGGAGGAGAGGAGCAGGAGGAGGAGAGGAGCAGGAGAGGGAGAGGAAGAGAAGGAGAAGAGGAGGAGGAGGAAGAACAACAAGAAGAAAATGATTCTGAGGTTCTTGGTGCTCGGTGGTTTTCTTGCAGACGTTTCATAACCCAGCTAGGGAACATAATCAGTGTTATTTCTTGATCTCAAAAACAGGAACTTTCCCCAAACCCGGAGCAGGCTGATGTTAAAGATGCCAAAAAAACCGCGATTCCAGAACCCAGAAGGCACCAATTCTGGTCCTTTGCCCCAGGTGGGTTATTAAGGGAGGAGGGGAGGAGGGCGGGTGAATCCGTTCTAAGCAAGGTAGAATGCGATGAAACACGTAAGAGGAGGGGGAAAAACTAGCATGAACAATCTTTAAATCAGTGTTTTTTTTAAAAATCTGGATAACTTTAAGAGTGGGTGGACTTCAACTCCCAGAATTCCCCCACAGTCAAAGCTCCCTCTAATTATGGGAGTTGGATTCTGGGAGTTGAAGTCCACTTGTGTTAAAGGGCAGAAATTCGGGGAGTGGAAGCCCACCCCTCTTAAAGAGGCAGGGATTGAGAAGCATTGAATTAAGGAATCTGAGAGAAAAGTCTCATTTTTTTCCCTCTCCAGCCCTCTTTAACCCCTTAAACAAACCCCACATCCTGCATTGGGCGTCCAAATAACCCGAATCCCTCCACACTTCCTGTCCTGGGGGCGCCAGTTGGAGATTCACTGTGAAAACGAGTCCTTCAACAACAATAATGGACCACTCTGCCCTCTGCTGGCCCAGGTTTGCTATTGCAAGTTGGGTTCAAAGCCCTGGGTGACCACAGCTTTCCTAGATATAAAAACTAACCGAGTTTATCGTTTCTGGTGGGGACAGGAGCCCCTTTGTCTCTCTGAACAACTCATGAGGATGCAGCTCCAGATGGACCACGACTTATGGCCACAAACCCATTGCTAAGTGGTGAGATCATTAAGTGGCAGATTTCAGGACAGGGGTCTTCAATTGGACCGCTTTAAAGACTGGGGGACTTCAACTCCCAGAATTCCTCCTCCAGTCATGTCAGCTCAGGAATTCTGGGAGTTGAAGTCCCCCAGTCTTTAAAGCTGTCAAGTTGTTTTAGGACCTTATTATCTAGGGACTGACCCTTTTTTGCAGCCATGTTGAGCTGAGAATTCTGGGATTTGTAGTTCGTACGTTGGGCGGAGGCTCAGGATGGGGGGGAGCTCACAGGTGTTTAAGGAAGCTGGGTTTGGGGGGTGGAGCAGCCCTTCTACGGCTGAGCGGGATTTTGGAAGGGGGAAAGTTAGAGGAGGCTGGTGAGGAAGTGGGAATGATGTATAATGACCTGAAATATTTTTGATGAATGAAAATTGAGCACCTGTCCCTCATATGCACACGATTGTTGGCAAATTAAAATATACACTGATGATGTTCCCTAGATGGGTCATGAAACGTCTGCAGGAAAACAACTCAGCTCAGAGAGCACCAAGGACCCCACAGTCCTCCTCCTCCTCCTCCTCCTCCTCTTCTTCTTCTTCCTCCTTTTCTTCTCTCCTCCTCCTCTCTTCTTCTTCTCCTCTTCCTCTTCCTCCTACCCCCTCCTGCTCTTCCTTCTCTTCCTCCTTCTCCTCCTACTCTTCTTCTCCTCTTCCTCCTCATCCTCTTCCTTCTCCTCCTCCTCCTCCTCCTCCTCCTCCTCCTCCTCCTCCTCCCTCCTCTTCTTCTTCTTCTTCTTCTTCTTCTTCTTCTTCTTCTTCTTCTTCTTCTTCTTCTTCTTCTTCTTCCTCCTCCTCCTCCCCCTCCTCCTACTCTCTTCTTCTTCTTCTTCTTCTTCTTCTTCTTCTTCTTCTTCTTCTTCTTCTTCTTCTTCTTCTTCTTCTTCTTCTTCTTCTTCTTCTTCCTCCTCTCCTCCCCCTCCTCCTACTCTCTTCTTCTTCTTCTTCTTCTTCTTCTTCTTCTTCTTCTTCTTCTTCTTCTTCTTCTTCTTCTTCTTCTTCTTCTTCTTCTTCTTCCTCCTCCTCCTCCTCCTCCTCCCTCCTCCTCCTCCTCTCCTTCTTCCTCCTCCTCCTCCTCCTCCTCTTCCTCCTCCTCCTCCTCCTCCTCCTCCTCCCTCCTCCTCTTCTTCTTCTTCTTCCTCCTCCTCCTCCTCCTCCTCCTCCCTCCTCCTCCTCTTCTTCCTCCTCCTCCTCCTCTTCTTCTTCTTCCTCCCTCCTCCTCCTCCTCCTCCTCCTCCTCCTCCTCCTCCTCCTCCTCCTCCTCCTCCTCCTCCTCCTCCTCCTCCTCTTCTTCTTCTTCTTCTTCTTCTTCTTCTTCTTCTTCTTCTTCTTCTTCTTCTTCCTCCTCCTCCTCCTCCTCCTCCTCCTCCTCCTCCTCCTCCCCCACCCGCAAACTACACTCCCTTCTAGCACCGATGAAACGTCAGCAAGAAAACTCAGCTCAGAGAGCACCAAGGACCCCACAGTCCTCCCCCTCCCCCTCCTCCTTCCCTTCTAGCACTGATTATATTCCCTAGTTGGGTCGTGAAACGTCTGTTCCTTGAATTTGCGAATTTCATTCCTCGGTTTCCTATTCAAGCTAAGAATCGTTAGCGGGGGAAAAACCAGGAATTTGTAACTATTCATGACGTCTTTTGCTCCTCGAGATATTTATTTACATAGATATTTTTTTAAACTCTCAATTCCTCTGAAGTCTGGAATTTGTGGCAGTAGACAGACTTAGGAGCAAATCAATCGCCAACTGGTTTCTTTCTCTGCCAGGGTTAACTGGAGGGGGAGGAAATGCTTTGAAATTCAGCAGTTGCGTTCTTTTTTTTTTCTCCGGTTGGGGTGGAGGGAACACAAATACACTTATATTTTATTTTTTTCTAAAGGATAATTTCACAACATGTGTATATATACACACATACACAGGTTGAGTGATTTTAAATAGCTCTGTGAAAAGGGCCATCCCAAATAATTCACTCACACACTCACAAGAAGAAGGAGGAGGAGAAGGAGAAGGAGAAGGAGTAGGAGGAGGAGGAGGAGGAGGAGAAGGAGGAGGAAGAAGAAGGAAGAAGAATGAGGAGAAGAAGAAGAAGAAGAAGAAGAAAAAGAAGAAGGAGAAGAAGGAGAAGAAGAAGAAAGAAGGAGAAGAAGAAGAAGAAGAAGAAGAAGAAGAAGAAGAAGAAGAAGAAGAAGAAGAAGAAGAAGAAGAAGAAGAAGAAGAAGAAGAAGAAGAAGAAGAAGAAAGCTGTGCAAAGCTGCACACAACAGCATGTTCTGCCTTTGGGATCAAACGTGGAAAATGCCAGACCTTCAATTTTTTTTAAATTGAATCTTTTCATTAAGTGAATCAGTAGCATGGTTGTTAAGTGAATCTGGCTTCCCTATTGACTTGTCGGAAGGTCGCAAAAAGGGGATCAGCATTTGACACACACCCCGGGACGCTGCAATCGTCGTAAATACGAGTCCGTAGGCCAAGCACCTGAATTTTGATCACGTGACCTGCAACGGTCATAAGTGTGAAAAATGGTCATGTCGCTTTTTCCTCCAGTGAGGTTGTAATTTTGAATGGTCACTAAATGAATGGTTGTAAGTCAAGGACTACCTGAATAGCTCAACAGCGCCCTCTGGTGCCTCTCCTAAGAATGACATCCTGCAAAGATGACTGAGTATGAAAAATACAAGGGATCCTCAACTTATGACTCATCGCTTAGAGACCGTTTGAAATTATGACCTCCTTGCGGGGAGGGGGTACTTGAGGTCAAGTTCTCAAGTTCTGATGGACTTTCCCCCAGTCACATGAATGTGTTTTGGGGGACTTGGCAACCATTTGCAGACATTTGCAGTGTCCCATTGATTCATTTAATGACGGACCTATTCCATTAACACCCACTGTTTAAAAAAAAAGGGTTGTCATACAGTTAGTCCTTGACTTATGACCATTTGAGACCTTCCCAGTTGGCTTCCGATGAGGAAAATCCAGGAGGGGGAAGCCAGATCCTCTTAATGACAGCATGGTTCGTTTAATGACCTAACAGCAATTGGCTTAACAACCTGGGCCAAAAAAACACCATTAAACCGGGCATATGACTCACTCAATGACCGCCTTGCTTAGCCATGGAAATTCTGCTACCCATTGTGGACGTAAGACGAGGACTATCCCTATCAGTGGGTGACCTGATTTACAACCATCGTGACTTAGGACCATGATGGGCAAGGCTCCGTGATGGCCGTAAGTTCGAGGACCTAACTCCAACGGTTTCTGGTTTGTCCCACCAACTCAGAGCTCCCTGCAGCCAAAATTAATTCTTTTGTGGACGTGGCAACAGACACATGTGTCCTCTTTGAACGTCGGACACTAGAGAAGCCCCCCAGAGAAAGTCCAATGCATTGGATGCCCCCCTCCCATCAATTTGGGGGAAGGTGTCCCCTCCCTTTTGCACCTCAATGAGGAGTCAAGTTAAATGGAGGGCAGCTGGTTGGAGAAAGGGATAAGAAGAGAGCACCAGGAAGCCAGGGTCACATTAGTAGTTGTGGCCTGCCGGCGGCTGGCGGAGCCGGCAACAGAGTCGGATAGTGAGGAGGTTGGGGAGGAGCCTGGAGTCTGGGAAGGCTCAGACGAGGGCTCTGCGTCGGAGGCAGAGATGGGGCCAGGGCCGTCCTACAGTTATCATCTGCCTTGAGTCGGAGATCAGTGGGGAAGAAGAACAGCTGGAGCCTGTTCCCAGTGTGCGCATGCACAGAGCTGCCAGAAGAAGGGAACAGCTGAGGAACAAGGGTCGACTCGGGAGTAAGGCCACAGGTGGATGGTGAATGGCCCCTCCCATAGGGAATAAAAGAGGAGGAGCAAAAGAGGGAGGGGGCTTTGCGGGAGACAATTCGTTCGTTGCCGCAGTCTGTGCATCTCAGAGACCCTGTGCTGAGTTCTTCCTTGTTAGCACTGTGTTTGGAAATAATTACTTGGCAGCTTTCCAGGCTAGATAAGGTCTGTGCTCCTAACTAGACCCTGGGAAGACTGTTTGCCAGGCCTTTTGGCTGAAAGCAAATGCCAGAAATTCACCTTTGTTTAATAAAAGAGGTTTTGCGGGACAAAGAGTCGGCTTAGTGCTTTTTGGGGTCAGAAAAAAATAGGTTAGATTCCACTCCCATCATCCTGGTTGGCTGATGGGCATTGCTAGAAGTCCCGGATGGAGGAACGTGGCGCGTCTTTCATACTTCCAAACGTCTCCCGGCCGGCGTGGAACATGATTGTCCCACAATGCTGGGCATCTCGTTTCGCCGAGCGCTGCGGCAGCCGGGCGAGGGGAGGAGGCCAAGGAAGACCAGGCTGGCAGAGAGGACAAAGGCTCCCCGATCAGGAACGAGGCAGTAAAGTCTCCGGTTTGGTCCCGCAGGAAACCTGGGAAGGAAAGAAGAGACAAAACCATCATTCGTGGCTTAATCGTAACTTGTCAGAAAAACCCTCGATCTGGCTGAAAATAGAGGCTTGGGTTCACCGTTGCAAGGTTCCCAGGCTGAGCTAGAAAGCGGCTGGGATTTAGTCGTGTTTCTCAAAACTTGGCCACTTTTGGGACAGTGGACTTCGATTCCCAGAATACCCCAGCTAGCAAAAGGTTTATTAGAATTCGGCACGGACGGGACAAGAAAGAAAAAAAAATCACGTATTTTTTAAATTAGTAGATAGTAGGAATGCGGTAGAACCCGTGAGAAGCTAAATTAATACATCAGTTAGGGTGTTTGGTGGTAGGACAATTAAATAGGAAATTGATGCGCTGGCTGCAGCGTTCCGGGAGTTGAAGTCCACCTGTCTTAAAGGGGCCACGTCTGCCCAATATTAAGTAGCACAGAACTCATCTTGCACCGAACAACATCTGGGTTCGGGCCCCCCCGGAAGAGTGAACCGCCATCTCACAGCACCCCTTTCCTCCTTACCTGAGAGGGGGGGTCCTAGCAGCCCCCCGAGGCTCATCGACATCATGCACAGCCCCGTGGCGTTCACAACACGGCTGGCGCCAACCAACTCGGGCAAGACCCCGAAAGGCTACCGTCGCGAAGCTTCCGCGCTGGCGCCGTAGAGTACGGCCAGGAGGAGCAGGCCGGCATAGGAGGAGGAGGCGGGGAGGAAGAGGAGGGTGAGCCCCACCGAGGTGTTGAAGGCCACCAGGAGGTAAAGCGGGGGGCAGGAGACGCCGGTCGGCCACGCAGCCGGCCAGTAGCCGGGCCAGAGCGTCAGCTAAGGCGGCGAGTGAAACCACGAAGGCTGCGCTGTAGGGTTCGATGCCCAGCGCCCGTCCATAGGCGTCCAGGTGGACGTAGGGGGTGAAGTAGCCAGCGGCCAGGAGGGCAGTGCCCACAGCAAACGCCCCAAAACCTCGCTGAGCCAAGAGGCCCACGTCAAAGATGGCGGTCAACTTAGGGGGGTCTCCCCGTAAGGCCAGGGGCCGAAGGAGGGCCCCGCCAAGCACCAGGTGGAGGCTGAGGGCGGAGGTGGCCATCAGGGCGCCTCGCCAGGCGAGGCGGTCGGTCACCAGGCGCAGGAGGAGATAGGGCGAAAGAGGTCAGTCCATTCCCGGTTAAGGCCAGCCCCATGGCCAGCGACCGTCGGGTGGAGAAATAGCGCGAGAGGGTGCCCATTGTGGGGGCGAAGGCGAAGGCCCAGCCCAGCCCTGCAGGCAGGAAGAAAGGAGAAAAGGGAAACGTTGATGTTGTCTTTATGAATTGAGGTCCCACCTGTAGTAGGTTTATAAACTCAAGGCTTATCCCCCTCCTATTTCCCCCATAACAGCAACCCTGTGAGGTAGGCTGGGCTGGGAGAGATGGACTGGCCCAAAGTCACCCAGCTGGCTTTCGTGCCTAAGGCGGGACTAGAACTCCTATTCTCTTGGTGATTGGCCCAAAGTCACCCAGCTGCCCTTCGTGCCTAAGGTTAAACTAGAACTCCCCATTGCCTGGTGATTGGCCCTAAGTCATTCAGCTTAAGAGGGGACTAGAACTCCCCGTCTCCTGGTGACTGGACCAAAAGTGTCTAAGGCGCAACTAGAACTCGCAACCTCCTGTTTTCTAGCCTCTTAAACCCTAGAACCAAACTCGCCCCAGGTACAAAAGGCTCAGGCAGGAGTCTCTGCGGGGAAAGGGTCAAAAGAGTCAAGATGGCCACCCCACAAGGGCAAGAGAAGCTTCGTGCCTCAAAAGGGGTGGAGCTTCAACTAGGCCCAGGCAGCCATCTTGCCCATTTGGACAGGTGAAGATTTATGCCCTCCGGAATGCGGGCTCTGCCCAACTCACCTGTCAGGAATCCCAGACTGAGGTACAACTGGAGTAAGGAGGTGCTGAAGGCGGCCCCAAAGGTGCCCAACGAAGACAGGAGCCCCCCCAGCATGACCACCGGACGGGCTCCGTAGCACGTACTTGCAGCAGTGCCCAGCGGACCTGTCCAGAGACAGAGAGGGTGTGTGTGGGGGGGAGGCTTCGGTTGTTAAACGAGTCACACCTAATTTTACCACTTTTTGTCTCCACCATCGTTAAGCGAATCGTGAGGTCATTAAGCGAAGCCCCCATGGACTTCGCTGGCCGAAAGACTCCTGGGGTGGTCGCCACTGGGGAGGGGGTGGGGCGGGGGTAGAATCACATGACCGAACGCCTGAATTTGGATCACTTGACCGTGGAGATGCTGTGACGGTCATAAGTCTGAGGTCCGGTCGTAAGTTGCAACGTTGCTCACTAAATGAACGGTCCTCATTCAAGGAGGCCTACTCCCCAATTTTATTTTCTCCTCTCTCTCACACACACGCTTCAAAGTTAATGTTAGGTGAGGATTTAAAAAAGTAAAAGTTCCGGGTGCAAAAAGAGACCAGGCTGAATTTAAGCAGGGCCTTCTTGGGGTTGCCCCCCGCTTAGGGGAAAGAAAAACTTACTTGCAAACTGCTTGGTTGCCAAGGTGATGGCCGTCACCCAGGACACCTGGGCCGTGGTGGCCTGGAAAGCGCCCACCAGGTCTTCAAAGAGGACGCCGAAAGATCTCAGAATGCCAAAAGTGAGTGAGTTGGCCAGAAATCCCGCGAGGACCACCGACCAGCCCCATCCTCCGTCCGGGGGATCTTCTGGGGGCAGCATCTCAGTTGGGGAGAGGTCTTCAAGGGGGAACCTTGCAAAGAATGGGGGGGTCCGCTCGCCCCACCTCTTGTCCTGGAGAGGAAGGTAAAAACATCCTTCATTTTTTTTTTTTTGAAAAAATCTGGACGGGTTGCAATACTAAAACTGGCCTGCGGGTGGCAGGAGCAGCCTTCCGTTAACCAGGGGGAACTTATAAGTTTCTTGTTATGGTTGAACATAGGCGTTGTCGACTCATAAAATATTTTTCTGGTCTTTTTGGAGTTGCCAACGGAAAGGGAGGGGGCAAAAAGGGGTTTGAAAGAGCAGTGCGGCAGCTTGGTAATCGAAAGTGAATTCCATAGATTTTCAAAGATAGTAAGTAGGTGACTGACGCTTGTGCCACGCAAAATTGGAGAGCATGATTGATGACTCTGGGCTAGGGAGGTGTCCCATTGGAGAATATGAATTATGATACATCCTGGGGGTGCAGGGGGGAAAACCAGGGTCAAGGGTGACAGTGAATGATGTGTCTCAAGAGTCGGCTACACCCAGGCAGTGCCGGACATGTTACCTCCCCAATAAATCCTTTGGAAGATTTGGAAGTTTGGCTCGAGACTCATGATTTAATTGGGGGAGGGGGGTAACTGCTGGAATCCTGACAGCTGTTCCCCCCAAGTTTTTGTGTATATTCTGAGCGGGAGATTGTGTGAATTGCTGGCTTGCGCAGAGCCCAAAGCGAAGGAGGAAAAAGGATTTTGTGGGGGGGTTATTCTGTTTCCCCGAAAATAAGATCCAGCCGGAAAATAAGACCTAGCATGATTTTTTTTTGGATGCTCATAACATAAGCCCTACCCCCAAAAAATAAGCCCCGGTTAAGATTGTCAGCCAGACAGATGCATTTAGCACCACATTCCCCTGAAAATAAGACCTAACCGGAGAATAAGCCCGAATGCACCTTTTGGAGCAAAAATTAATATAAGACCCGGTCTTATTTTCAGGGGAATACGGTACATTCTAAGACAGGCATTCCTCGACTTAGGATGATTCGTTTAGTGACCGTTTGATGTTACAACGGAACTGGAAAACATCCCCGCAGTCACGTGATCGACATTCAGAACACTTGGCGACTGGTTCATATTTATGACGGTCGCAGCATCCCGGGGTCACGCGATCCTCTTTTGCGACCGTCTGACGAGCAGAGCTGCCGGATTCACTTAAGAACGGTGTGGCAATGCAGGGATTCAGTTAGCAATGGGTGGCAAGAAAGGCTGTACGACAGGGCAAAGCTCATTGAATCGGCGTCTCACTTAGAGACGGGAATGTGGTTCCCCCATTGTGGTCGTAAGCCGAGGAGTATTTGTCGCTGGCCTGCCGTTTCTCCACCTCCCCTTTCAAGATTGGACTGCCATTGGTCAGAAATGGCGTAGGGTCTCCTGCTTTGGCAGGGGTGGGTGGGGTTGGACTAGATGACCTTCAAGGATCCCTTCCAACTCATTCAATCTAATCCAATCTAATCCTTGTTGGAAAACAGATCTGATCCGATTTAAATAATTGAGTTGGCCAAATGGAAGGATTACAACCAACCGGCTTTAAATTTCTTAGAAGGAAAGAGGAGAAGTTGGAACCGGTTGGATTGGGGTTTTTTGGGGGCGGAGGGAGAGCACGGGGGAGGGAGGGGGCTGAGGTGGTAACACCATCCGTGTGGGAATCTGCCTTTTTTTTTTTTTTGCAAGGTGGCAATTTTAATATTAAAATTGCGGGTTTGCCCAGAATTCAGATATATGCTTTAAAAAAAAAAAAAAAACCGGGATCGAAGGTGAGAAGGTGGGGGAGGGGAGTTTGCAAAGGGGGAGGGGGGAATGCAGATGGGGAGGGGAGAGAGAAGGGATTGGGGGACAAATAGAACCCCTATTCCGGAGGGGCACCCTCTATGTCTCTAGGGTGGCTGTACCTGGTCGGAACTTAGGGGCAGACGGACCACAAGTCCCCGCAGCGGGTGGGTGGGGGAGCTGTGGGGCAGTGCAATTCAGCCCCCTTTGAGGAGGGGGTCTCGGGTTTACCTGTTTCTCCCCCCCCCACCTCCATCCCAATGAAGGTGTGAGAACCAAGACCGTAGGAGCAAAAAAAAAAAAAATGCGCTGGAAAAAACAAAGAGGAAGTACAACTTTGGGGAACCAAGGTGTGGGTCAAATTCCGCCCCCCCCTTCCTCATTCCCTGACACCCCCACCCCAATTCATTACCTGCAGCAGCCGAAGGTAGAAATGCACCTTTAAACAGGTGAAGCTTTTTCTCTGCCAGGAACCGGAACGGGGTGTGTGTGAGATGTTTGCGTTTTCGGGCAGCTGCAAACTTTGGTGCGCTTGGAAAAAGCTAGAAGGATGAAGGCTGGCTCTGCCCCCAAGGAGGGTGGGAGGGAGGGGCTGCCCCCCCGCCCGTATTACCAGAGGTGGCCTAAAGGTGGAGCTCTCACCCCACAATCACAGGAGGTTGTCAGTTCTAGGATCGTAGAGGCAGATATTTCTCTCTCTGTGGCATGGTGAGAATACATCTGCCGAATAGAACTCCACACCGGAAACAGGAAGGGCATCCGGCCATGCAAACACGCTGCTAGCTACGCTCAGTTGCCTAGACTCCACCCCGCAAAGGATTATGGGGTCTCAAGGGGGTCTGGTGGGAGGAGGGGGCACCTGCTGGCCCGGAGAAGGCCGGGCAAGGCAGTGCCACCCCTTTGTGGCTGCGACCCCAAACTTCAAACCATCCTTTTGTGGCTCCGAGTCCATTCAGTCAATTCCAAGGTTGAACGAGAATATTCTGAGGATATTTCCGGTTCCCTGACCGGGTGTGTTGACAGTAAAGATGAAAGTTCTATTGAGCATGTGTAGAGCGCTTGGCGCGAAGCAAACAGGGACGGAGAAAGGCTGGGTTGTTGCCAGCTTGCCCTTTGAAGGAGGCCATGCCACCGTGTTGTAAGCGGTCCTCGACTTATGATTCATTTAGTGACCGTTCAACTTTCAAGCTGAATTTACGACCATTGCAGTGTTCCGTGATTTCCCCTATTTGTGACCTTCAGACATGCCAAATCCATGGGAAAAGGCAGGTTCTCCAATTCTGCAGGATTTAATTATTTATTCCTTTATTTATTAAATTCATACAGGTAGTCCTCATCATACGACACCCGGGATGTGTGTGTGTGTGTGTGTGACCCGTTTTACGACCACCATGATCGAGGACCATCCGGGACTAGTCCCATTATGGTTGTTAAGTCGAGGACTAATCTTGTCCTGTGGCCAGGAAAACCTGGTTTCCCAAACGGGGCTGGTTTGAATCCTCAACCTCTGGAACTTTAAGGGCACCGCGGACTTCCAACTCCCAGAATTCCCCAGCCGGCATCCTAAGGCGTCCCTTGGGTTGCCGTCATTCCATCCCCTGGATGCAGCTGTGGTGCCACTTAGCCCCGTGAGGGTGAACCTATGGCCAGTGTGCCACAGGTGGCATGCAGAGTCCTTTGTACAAGCCCAGCCAAACTTACCTGCACTGCACATGCATGCGCCTCCCGGAGGCTGGAGGGAAGCCTCTGCGGCCTCGGGAGGCGAAAAACCGGGCCTTCAAAAAATACTAGAAGTGCCGAAACGGGCCTGTTTTTTGGCCTCTAAAGGCCGCAGAGGCTTCCATCGGGCCTCCGGGCGGCGCATCCATGCGCAGTGCAGATAAGGGGGGAGTGTTGCATGTGAAGGAAGGTAGGGCGCATTGCATTGTGGGTGCTGGCACGCGTGCGCACGCTTACAGCACACAAAAAGGTGCGCCATCACTGACCTGGCTGTAGGCGAGCCTCCGGGAGGGCGAACGCGGCCTCCCTGGGCTCCCGAGGCCCTCCGGAAGCCCCATTTTTCACCCTCCCCGAGCCTCCGCCTTGACCCTGCGCTTCCCTGACACCCAAAAAGGACCGCGTGGAGATTCCTAGCCGGGCCCAGGCCAAGGGTGGGATTTGTCGAACCCGTCATTAAAAATTGATAAAATTAGCAACCGGGTCGCCCCAGCCGGTGCGAACCGGTAGCAGCTCCTGCCTAGCCCATGTTCTGCCATTTAAACCAGGGGTCTCCAACCTTGGCAGCTTTAAGACTTGTGGACTTCAACTCCCAGAGTTCCTCAACTAGGAGTTGAAGTCCACCAGTCTTGAAGTTGCCAAGGTTGGAGACCCCTGGTTTAAACTATCCTGAGAGAATCTAGTTCAGGGGCGCCAAACTCAAGGCCTTCCGGCTAGATGTGGTTGGCGATCTCCGGCCGTCAGGGCCATCTGGGTCTACCCAACGCGAAGAGGAAACAGGCCAACGGTTTGGCGAGTGGCATTAGGCTGGCCACGGCCACCCAGTCGGCCACACCCACCTGGTCAGCCTCCCCCCTCCCCGTGGTCATCCACAGCCCAACGAAATTGAATTTGACACCCTTGCTCGAGTTAAAAGCTTTTGCTGGTATCCAGATAAACTACGCGTTCCCCCCGTCTACTAAAACAAGGAATTAAACTTTTTCAAAGGTTTAGCTGGCAAAAAGTGGAAACGCGCGCGATTCCGACACACCGCGGATGCTCCCAAGAAGTTTCCGAAACAAACAAGCATAAACGGGGTACGGAAACGCCATTTGGAAAGCTTATTCTGAAGAATCTACTATATCCCCAACAAAAACCATCATTCTTGCACTCTGGAGAGCCATGTTTATTCCCAAATAAAATTCACAGCTTTGTTTCCAAAAAAACCACCCCCACGTTCCCCCCACTCCAGACCCCGACACACGTCACTCGTTCCAGACTTGGGAGAAAAATAAAATAAAATATTCGATTCGGAGTGCAAATGGATTCCATCACTTGTCCTTCGAATTCATTCTGAGACGATAAGACAGTTCAAAAACAATAAATTAAAAAAAAAAAAAAACAAGGAAAGAAGAGACAAAAACAAAACAAAACAGAAGAAAGTTCAAAATGAAGAAAACTTCCCCTATTTTGATCTTCGCTGTCCTGGCTGGGTTTTTTGTTTTTGTTTTGTTTTTTGCCAAAAATTCACCCAAATCCAACCGGGGTGGAAAGAAAATTTGGGGGAAGTGTGCTCAAAACTGCCACCCTCCCCCACACCTTGGGCAACCTGAGTAACTGAATTTAATTTTTGGAGAGTCCCGCCACTCCGTGAATCCTGGCCGAAGGAAAAGACCATCTTCCAGGTGGATTTTGATCCTTTGAGGAAACTTCACAAGGTGGTGAGTTTGAGATCGTAGGCTTTCCTGGCCAGCTTTTCCGGATCGTTGGAGCGCCATGAAGGAAAAATCTTGGAAAATGTCCAGGTAGGTTTCGTCACCTGGAACCAAAAAGGACAAGGATATATATATATACAGTATTATCATATAAGGCCTTGGTAGGACCACGCTTGGAATACTTGCAATCCAGTTTGGGTCCATATAAAAAAAAATAGATTTTTGAGACTCTAGAAAGAGTGCAGAGAAGAGCAACTAAAAGGATTAGGGGACTGGAGGCTCAAACATACCAAGAACCGGGCTTGGCTAGTTTGATGAAAAGAAGGAATAGGGGGGGGGACGTGATAGCAGTTTTCCCTATATTTGAGGGGCTGCCCCCAAAGAAGAGGCAAGGAACCAGGAGGAGGCGAGTTCTAGTCCTGATCCAGGCCTTAAAAAGCTCCCCTTTTCGTCTTGAAAATTCACATTTGGCAAAGAAACATCTGTGTTAAGAGGCTGAGTCGGTCTCTTTCTCCCACCTCCCCCCCACCCCTGTCCATTCCTTCTTACGGAGGGCAAGACTCACCCGACTGGCCCAAGGCCAGCTCAGCTTCCCGCATCTTGGCCAGTCGTAACCTTTAGAGGAAGGAAGGGAGAAGTCACGGAGAATCCGAAATAGGACAATTATCCCTCAAAAACACAGCGTCCCCTCCCCACCAAAATACCCCCCCACCAACATAAGTCTCCATCTTGCAGGAAATTGGGGACTTTCACCCCAACCACATGGAGAGCCTCACTCTACTGGTGTCTAGACTACTGCAATGCATTCTTTCCGGGGCTGCCCTAGGAGACTATTCCAAAACTTCCCATTAGTAAGACCTGAGTGGGAATCTTCCAGACGGCATTCCATCCTGGTTTATCTTTACATGCTCAGGGGCAAAGAGGAGGGACAGAAAACACCTGCCCGATCTTAAGAACCCGTTACGGAAACTCCGCCCGCTACCAAAATGGGAGGGGACGTCTTGGATGAGTGGCGGCATTCAAATTTTTCTACTACCAGTTTTGTGGGCGTGGCTTGGTGGGCATGGGACTGGAGGGGGTGTCAAAAGACAGAAACTCACTTTCTGGAGCAGGGGGTTGGACTAGATGGCCTCCAGGTACCTTCCAGCCTTGGATTGCTGTGCTGTTCCAAAGCATCCTCTGAAACTGCATCTAGGGCCAAGGTGTGTGGTCCTTCCTCCCTCTCCTTTTTTCCTCCCTCCCTCTCTCCCTCCCTTTTTCTTTCTTTCTCCTTCTTTTTCTCTTTCTTTTTCCTCCTTTCTCTCTCTCGCAGCATCTTGCCCCCTTGTGCAATTTTTTTTACTACCAGTTCGGTCGAACTGGGCCGAACCGGTAGAATACCACCACTGGTCTGGATGGCCACTGGGTGACCCCAATCCGTGCCACGAATCCACTTTTGCCCCACCCCCTCCGACTCATGACCCGCCTTTCTCCAAACTGCAGAGAGCGGGGGGGGGGGGGTGTTTTCAGGGAAAGCCAAGAGTGTTGAGTGACAGCCCCCCCAACACCCAATACATCCCGCCTTCTTCCAAGGCCAAGATTGGCACCCGCTCCCCGGCTCCCTCTGCCTTTTCTTACAGGGTTACAATGTCTGCGTTGGCCGAATCGATGGCGATGCCCAGGGGGTCTTTGCCTTCCCCGTCGACTGCATTCATGTTAGCGCCGCGTTTGAGAAAAAGGCAGGCCAGCCTGGGGGGGGGAGGGGGTTGGGGGGGGGGAGGGAGTGGGAAGAAAAAAAACGGGGTACAGAAGTTGAAAGAAGAAGTTCCTGGAGAGACAGATCGCCCAGCTCATCGGGCGAACCAAATTCGAAAAGGTCATTGTCAGGATTCCAGCAATCACCCTAATTGATTCGTGATCCTCGAGCCAAACTTCAAAAAAACTTCCAAGGATTCATTAGAGGTGACATACTGGCCCTGCCCTGTATAAAGCCAATCCTGGCATAGGTAATTAAATAGTCCCCTGTGACCCTGTTTCCCCCCCCCTCCCTCTTGGGTGTCTCATAAACCAGATTCTCCAATTGACCCCGTTCACGGGCTGGGTGTCATCAATCACGTTCTCCAATTAAATCCATCCTCAGGCAAAACCTGTGGTATTTTAGTTCCAATTTTTTAAAGCTAAGAGTTGGAATGTACTTTTGCTGTCTTTTCGCTGCTGTTAAGCAGATCTCTGAAGTGAGTTTGCTAATGAAATGTCTGTGAGAGCACCCTCCCTCTGTTATTAAGTGAGTCATTAAGTGGCCGTTAAGCAAATCTGGCTTCCCCGTGGTCGCAAAAGGGGACCGAAAGGACGTGCCAGTTGCCGAGGCTCTGTATTTTGTCCCGTGGAGGCTGCATGAAAAACGGTCATAACTCAGTGCCACTGAAACTTTTTGGTCACTAAACGGATGGTCATAAGTGGAGGACTAACTGTGTCACATAGCACAATGCTGGAAAAAAAACCACATCATGAATGCGAATCGCGTGTGGCAAAAACTCCAGAGCTGGTAACATCACAAGCACAATGTTTCCCTGGCCAACTGCAACAACACCCAACATCCCCGACTTCACAGCTTATGCCAACTTCTTATTAGAGAGCGTGCTCAACCTCGGCCATTTTAAGAAGCGTGGACTTCAACCCCCAGAATCCCCCAGTTCTAAGCCAAAGCAAAGCTGGCTGGGGGAATTCTGGGAGTTGAGGTTCCCACCGTTTTAAAACCCCTTGCCGGGGTTTGAAAAAGAAGTCGTTGAATCTCATGGATATAATTTTGAACAGTCACTAAATGAACAAGGTTGTTAAGTCAAGGCTACTGTAATTCAGCCTCTATATCCGTGATGGCGAACCTATGGCACAGGTGGTACGCAAAGCCATTTGTGCTGGCACGCGAGCCGCAGGCAAACTTACCTCACGGTGCGCATGCGCGCACCTCACAGTTGATTTTCAGCCTGTTTGAGGCCTTTTTGGCCTCCTAGAAGCTGAGGGCAGCTTCTGCAGCCTTTGCAGGCCGAAAAATAGGCCCGTTTCTCACTTCCTGTAATACCGGAAGTGACAAAACAGGCCAATTTTTCGGCCTGCAACGGCTGCAGAAGCTGCCCTCAAGCCTCTAGGTGGCCAAAAGAGGCCTCAAACAGGCCGAAACCAGCTATTAGGCGCAGTGCAGGTAAGGGGCCGGTGGGGTGGGGGGAATTGCACGCACATGTGCAGAGGGCGTGAAGGGGGCGCATGCATTGCCTTCTGGATGCTGGCACGTGAGCGTGCATGCACAAACGTGCACACAATTTTTGGCACAGGAGCCCCAAAAGGTTAGCCACCATTGGCTCTATACATTTTAAGCAGCTCAGGCATTTCTTTCGAAATGAGCATGCACAATTTCTGGTGGCAGGCAGTTCCCCTGGTGAATTGTCCTCACTGTTAGGAAGTTTCTCCTTAATTCCAGGTTGATTCTCTTCATTTCTCTCTCTCTTTCTTTCTTTCTATCTTTTCTTTCTCTCTCTTTTCTTCTCCCTCCCTCTTTCCTTCTTTATTTTCTTTCTTTTTCTTTTCTTTCTTTTCTCCTTCCTTCGTTCCCTCTTTTCCTCCTTTCTTTTTTCTTTTTCTCTTTCTTTCTTTCCTTCCTCCCTCCCTCCTGTCTCTCTCTCTTTCTTTCCCTTTATTTCTTACTCCTCTTCCCCCTCCCTCCTTTCTTTCTTTTCCTTCCTTCTTTCTGGCTTTCTTTTCTCCTCTTCCACCCTCCCTCCTTTCTCTCTTTCTTTCTCTTTTTTCTTTCTCCTCTTCCTCCCTCTCTCCCTCCCTCCCTCCTTTCTTTCTTTTCCTTCCTTCCTTCCTTCCTTCCTTTTCTTTCTTCTTTTTTCTACCTCCCTCTCTCCTTTCTCTCTCCCTTTTTCTTTCTTTCTCCTCTTCCTCCTTCCCTCCTTTCTCTTTCCTTCCTTCCTTCCCTTCCATCTTTCTTCCATCTTTCCTAGAGCTCAAGAGCTTAGTTGCTCTTCTCTGCATCTTTTCCAAAAGTCTCAACAGCTTTTTTGGTAATGTGATGACCAACTGGATCCCCGATTCCAGGCATGGCCTCACTCAGGCTTCCCAATCAATGTAAACACCATGAAGCGCCATGAAGCAGAAGGTTAAAGGTTAACATACACAGATGATAGATGGATGGATGGGTGGATGGGTGGATAGACAGACAGATAGACAGATAGACAGACAGACAGACAGACAGACAGATAGATAGACAGACAGATGATTGATAGATATAGTTATAGATATAGATGGATGGATGGATGGATGGATGGATGGATGGATGGATAAAGAGAGATGTAGATATAGATAGATAGATGAGATAGATATAGATAGATAGATAGATAGATAGATAGATAGATAGATAGATAGATAGATAGATAGATAGATAGATAGATAGTTATATAGATAGATAGATATAGTTATAGATATG
>NC_142025.1:121878880-121954894 GCF_049901735.1 Notechis scutatus
CCAGAAGATTAATCTTGTTACTTCAGATCATCAGCTAGCGATCTTAGGGATTAGGTCTGTTCTTCTCATGGATCCACTTGTTTTTGGTCAGTGATCTTAGGAATTAGGCTACTGCATGAATTAGCAGGGCTGCACTCTGAGATCAGGACCTCCGATGTGGGAATTGACAATCGCAGATAATCGATGATGTAGGCAGCAGTTTGGGCAGAAGTTTTACTGGAAGGTTAGCACAATGGGATCAGGCCCCCAGCCATTGGAAATTTGGCAGTTGGGACTTCCGGTTTGTCGGCTTCGCGAGCGGCAGGGATTTGCGACTCTGAGCGATCCCCCGCCGCGCTAGCCGCTTGGGTCGGAGCTAGGCTACCCTGCAGGGGTAGCTGAAGATAGGGGGATCCGGAGAGGGGTTTGGGGTGTTGCAGACCCTCTCCCGGCCGGCAGAACCCCTTTTCCCAAGACGGTGCAGCGGCAGTCTGCAATGGCCGCCACAAAGAAGCCGGCAGCTGGGCAAGTATGCGCAGGAGGAAGAGGAGAAAGCTTTTGAGAGTGAAAGTTTTCTTGGTTGATCCAGGACTCTAAGATACATTTAATATAATTCCTGGAAATGATGGCTTTTGATCATTCTTTCCACAAGAGAAAATAAGCGGCAATTTTGAGGTGCTGAAAGGAAAGTTTATTCTCCTCCCGACGGAATTAATAAGTGGATATTGAGAAACCTGTTTTTTTCAGGTAAAACTAGCTTTATGGGATAAGTCGGAAGGGAGAGGACAAAAATATATTCATCTGGTTTGATTTTTGTTGGAGGAGATGCCTTAAGGATTTGAAGACAGAAATATAACTCCAATAAGGCTTCAAAATACAGATTTGGACTTTCTTTTTCTTTTGTCTGATACTACCCCTGGAAGAGAAAGGGAGAATTTTGTCTTGGCTTGGATTGATTGAGGATTGTGGATTTTGGGATTGTTTTACTTTTTTTTGAAATATCTTGGTTGGTGTAAGAAGAAAGAGGGGAAAAAGAAAAGAAAAGATCTATAATGGCTTTTTCTTTTGAGGAACTGAGGGAAGAATATGAGCAAACAAAAGCAGCCGGTAAAGATGGTATGGAAAAAGCCTTCCTATTTTTAGAAATGGCGCTGGTTAACTATCAACAAACAATACAACAGATGGAGGCAGAAGAAGAAGAAGAAGAAGAAGACAAAGACGCCAACTTTAATGAATTCCAAAATTTAACTAAGAAAGAAGGAAGGAAGAAAGCGAGGAAAATTAAGGACTTAAGATCTAAAAACATTTAAGAAAGAGAAAAATAAGATGCAAAATAAATATAATGATAGTAAACAAAAGAAAAAGGGAACACAACAGAGAAGGGATGCCAGCAAGGCAGAGGCTAGAAGAAGGGGGTAGGAAGATTTGGTGGGGGAAGAAAGAAAGGGAAAGGCGGAGAAAAGCCACAAAGTTTTGAAATTAGATGGGAAAAGAGGATTTTTTTACGGACAAAGGGTAAAGTACAATTTCCTTAAAAAGATTTTGCAAGGTACATAAGATGGTATTGTAACATCTGTATTAGAAATAGAAAATTAGAATGGCTTAAGAGTTAATAAGAAATTAAAATGTTGAAATGTTTAATAATGATTGATTTTAAAATGTAATAAAATATTAAAGGGAAAGGCAATGGGAATGTTATAAGATTTAATATTTAGATTTATTACTTAACTATGTATTTAATCATTTTGGATTTATTACTCTGTTTTTATTGTTATTAAAAGAAAAAAATTAGTAGATAGAATGTACCAAGCAGAATCAGATTGGGTATTAGGTGTTATTTTAAATGTTAATCTAATTAATTTAGGGGAGGATAGAAAGGCATCATACTCTGATTAGTGATTTCAGGAGAAATTTTTTTTTTTTTCATTATAAGGAATGAGATAGAGGGATAATAAAGAATGGGCAAAAGATACAAATATAATGATTTAAATTACGATGGATTAAATAAGATAGAATTATGAAGAGTGAAATGTGGAGAAGTTTATATAGAAGATATAGAATGGTAAACAAAATAGGTAATGATATGTAAGATGAGCATGAATATAATTGAAGCCCATATAAAGAGAGGTACCTGGGGCCAAGTTACTTTCCTAAAAGATTTTTTATATGTTTGTTTGTTGTGTGTTTATGTTTTTGGGAGTATTAATAAAACCTTGTAGAAATACAGAATGAGAATAATGGTAATCAAGTCAGAAAGAAATAGATGAAATAATAATAGTGAAATTGAATAAGAGTAAAGAGAAGTAAAGAGAAATTGGATAAGAGGTATTTTTATGCTCATATGGAAATGGCTTAAAATAGAATTGTATTGTATAAAATAAGGTTTTATCTGACTTGTAAAATTTATAATGGAAAAAGGTTCAAATATGTAATGGTTGATGATGATTTGTTTGTCTTTGAAATTAATAAAATTTGCTTAAAAAAAAAAGAAATTTGGCAGTTGGAGCTCTGCCGTTGATCTAGGCTCTAACAGGCTCTGGGCCACAGCACCCTCCAAGGAATTAGGAGCTAAGGCTCCCCAGGATCTCCAGTGCAGGCAGTGGACCCAACAGGTGGTAAAGGCTCCAGTGGGCTCTGGGTTACAGCACTCCCTGGGGAATTAGGAGCTTTGGCTTCCCAGGATCTCTGGTGCAGGCAGTGGATTTAATAGGTGGCAAAGGCTCCAATGGGCTCTGGCGTACAGCACTCCCCAAGGAAATAGGAGCTTTGGCTCTCCGGAATCTCCAGTGTAGGCAGTGGTCTTGATGGGTGGTAAAAGCTCTAACGGGCTCTGGGCTACAGCATCACCAAAGAATCAGGAGCTCTGACGCTTTGGGATTTCTGGTATAAGTGGTCATCAAGGGTGGTAATCAGGTAGCAAGTGCACTGGAAACTGGCCCTCTGTCGCAGTATCAGGTGACCAATTGCCGATAACCAATGCAGGTGGCAACCCAACAGAGCCCCTCTAGATCCTGGATGATCAGCAAATCTTCCCACAATCAACTATACAGTTAAATCAGAAAGGGAAATGGTAAGAGCCCCACTCACGATCAATTTACCAGAACAACTGTTTGTTGTCAAAATAAAAATTTCTTAAAAAAAAGAAAAAAAGAAATGGTTAGAACAAATGGTGGGAGAACACATACAATTTAAGCCAGAATTATTCCTATTAGGAATATTAACAGAAGGTTACAGTAAAGGCTCAACATATCTAATACTACATGTACTGACAGCAGCAAGAATGATTTATGCGCAGCAATGGAAGAATGATAATGCACCACCAGAAAGAGAGATAATAAGGAAAATATTGGCTTATGCAGAACTAGATAGATTAACTGTAGAACTGAAACACAAGGGGGAAACAGAATACTACGATACCTGGAACAAGTTCTATCAATGGTTGCAGAAGCGAGGGGGAGGTTGGAACAAACAAGTAATCAGGATGAATAGACCAAGAATGTGATATGATAAAGGATTTAACTGAGTAGGATGGTCAAAACAACTGTAACAAAATCAATATTGTATAAATAATATCAATGTTAATTGTTTAGCAATATTTTAGTATGTATGGCAGAATAATGCCAGGATGGTTGCACTGCATTTGATATTCACATTTGTAAACAATAAAAATATATACAATGAGAAGAGGGACCTTGGAGTGTTAGTGGATGGTCACTTAAACATGAGTCAGCAGGGTGCAGCAGCAGCCAAGAAAGCTAATATAATTCTTGTGTCAGCTAGCCTGCTTCGTGCTACCATGGAAAATGGGAGACAGGTCAGTGGAGATATTTTCATTGCAGCTTTGAACTACGGTCTGTGCTCTTCAAGGTCATTTCTTCTAGCTTTGGTATGAAAGTGTAACTCTAATTTAGATAGAAACTGGTTACTCTGCAAGTGATGCTTCCTCTGTTTTCATTATGGGTGGCACATACTTTACCAGTTTTATAATCTGAAATTTAATGAACATCCTTGAATAAACCTTAGGACATACTTGGAAGAAGTTTTATTTATTCGTTTAAGAGAATGTATATGACCACTCAATCACTTTCTGTGTCTCTGAGCTGCTTAAATAAAAATAAAAACTCAATATACAAACAATAAAAACACATCCCCTAGGATAACAATCAATCAGATGAGCCATTTGATAGGTTCCAACCCACTCTGGTTTACACAGGCCTATTGGCAAAACAGGTGCTCAGGGCTTTGCAAAAGAGCAGGGGTGTCAAACTCAAGGCCCGGGGGCTGGATCTGGCCTGCAGGGTGCTTAGATCTGGCCAATGGTGCCACCCTGGAAATAGCAAAGGACTGGCCTGCAGTGCCTTGGCCAGTGAAAACACAGCTCCGTTTTTGCTGGCAGAGGGTTGCAGGAGGTCGTCGCAGCAGAAAACAGAGCTTGGGAGCCCATTTCACTGACAGAGCACCCAGACCTCCACAGGCACCCTTGACACAAGTGACATATGCTGACTACTCCCACCTCACTCCCCCCCACACCGAGGTTAAACACAACCCTGATGGCCCCTCAATGAAATCAAGTTTGATACCCCTGCAAAAGCGTGTCAAAATGGGAACCAATCTAATCTCCATGTGGATGATATTCCAGAGGGAGGGAGACATTACAAAGAAGACACTTCCTCTGGGTCCCACCAGATGTCCTTAATTAAGGGAGAATACCCACAAAATTCCCTGCCTCCCTGCTCTACTGGATCCCATGGATCTTATCAGGAAGAGATAGATCTTCAAATAACCTGTGTATTTTGTATTGGAAATTCCCCTCTGTGCATTTTTTTAGTAATTTAAAAACATTGGCCACTTATTCTCTACAAAAAACAAAGTAATCATCTCCTACAGGAATCACCATATTTTCTCCACTAGGTACAAACCTTCAAGACTGCAGAGAAGACTATTTCAATTCAACAACAATCAATGTATCTTGAACCCCAAGGGATTGGCACAAGGATAATGATGGGTGTGTGTCAAAGTCATGGCAATGTGTTCCCTGCCTCTATTCTCCACTGGCAGAATATCTGTTCAAACCCTGATGCCATTAAAGAAATAAATTTTCAGTCTCGTGGATCTCCAAATACCCAGTAGTGGATTGTCTCACTACTGAACACTCAGATATAAACCTTGAATTAATCACTGGATAACAATTGGAATAATACAATATTTTCTCTAAAATAGGATACATTTTAAAAAGTGAAGATGTTTCTCCTCCTGATTTTTCTGGTGAAGAAAATAGTGACTCTGAGCTGCCCTGCAAGTGATGCTTTCCTTGTTCCACATGAGTGGTATCAACCTGGAGACCTCATCATTGGTGGGATGGCATCCCACATAATTTACAACCTTTTTGAAATAAATTTTAAGGAATATCCTAGTATAACCTCTTATGATGTACCAAAGTAAAGTTTTCTTTTTCTAATCTTAATTAGTTTTCCCAAAATTGCTTATGAGAGTAAAAGGATTTCAGCATAAATGTAGGTTTTATATCTACTCTAACTCTCTCTGTCCTACAAATGTTTCTAGTTATGGAAGCATAAATAATTTTCTTTACCTTATGATAAAGTTTGTCATATAATGTATGTAACTTTAGTGCAAAACACCTTTTGAACAACATTTGTAATATTTTTTTTAAATAATATGTATCACTAATCTTATAAAAAACACATAAAATAAATGACTGATACATTCTAGAATTGTTCATATTGTATTTGGTGAAAAAAATGTTTAAAAGTACATTTTGTATCATGAAAAATGCACTATTTTTATTTCTTGTAGCAGTTATTTGTTGCAAATTATGCAAATACCATAGAAAAAGAAAATTTGAAAATAGTTCAAATTATTCACCATTTTAGAAAATATATTAGTTTCCTACTTTCATAAGAAAAAGAAATGTTTGATATTCATACAGAAATAATGCACCTATTGAGAATGATCAACTTCTTTTTTCAACTGTGGTATTTAAATCATTTGCAGTCTACTAATCAAATTCTACCAGCATATCCTTGCTTTGGCTTTTGCTGTGAAGGAGATCAATGAGGACTCCCAGATCTTACCCAATGTCACTCTTGGGTTCCACATCTATGACAGTTACTACAACCCAAGGATGACCTATCGCACCACTTTGGACCTACTTTTCAAATCCCAGAAATTTGTCCCTAACTACAAATGTGATAGCCTGAAGAATCTTATGGCTATTATTGGGGGACTGGATTTTGTCACATCATCTTATGTAGCTGAAATTATAGGATTCTTCAAGATTCCACAAGTAAATTCTGAAGGGGTTTTAAATAAAATTCTTAATCTTATTGTTCTTATGGAATAATGAATAGCCATCAACCGTTAGGTTTAGATGTTAAGATGTTATGCACAGCTTAAATCTTTTGCTTAGTATTTTTTCTGAAGTTACAATGTCAAATATAGGAAGTGAGTATTAGGGGACATTCCATTCCTGAGGGAAGATTTGAATTGCTTCTATTAAAACAATTGATCTATAATCTGTGTTTGAAATATTTCCCCAAAAATTGTTTCTATATACTTTAAAGAATGCTGGGGGGGAATGTTCCTTGGATATATTTTGTATGAAAACAAGATAGGAAAATTAAATTTAATCTAAAGACTCTGAAGAATACTACTGGACTTTCTTTTAGCTGACATACGGCTCATTAGCCCAAGAGGAATTTCAGACCAGTAAGCTCTCTTCACTTTATTTCATGGTTCCCAAAGAGGATCATCAATACATTGGGATTATCCAATTGCTTCATCATTTCAGGTGGACATGGATTGGCATATTTTCTGTTGATAACAACAATGGAGACAAATTCTTACAGAAAATGCAGCCCTTACTTTCACAGAATGGAATCTGCTCATCATTTATAGAAAGGCTTGATCAAAAAGTCCACTTGGAAGATTTCCCAGGACTTTATCAAACATTCTCAATAATTTCTATTAATATGTTGTATAGAAAATCCAATGTATTTCTGGCCTATGGAGAATCCTGGACAATTATGTGGCTAAGATTTATAATATTTCTGCTCGATCCTGAAAGCAAGGAAAAGGCATTATTTAGAAAGGTGTGGATCACGACTGCAAAGATTGACTTTATATTATCAGGCATTCAAATCACTTCAGATCTCAAGATGTACCATGGGGCTATTTCCTTCACTGTTCATTCTAGAGCAGTTGTAGGTTTCAGGGAATTTCTTCAGGCCATAAATCCTCTTTCAGACTGCAGAGATGGGTTTCGACAGGATGTTTGGGAACAGTCCTTTGATTGTTCATTTCCAAAGCCAGAGTTACAAGGAATGCATAGTAAGAAATGCACTGAGGAGATGAAGTTGGAGGATCTTCCTGTACCTGTGTTTGAAATGGAAATGACTGGCCAAAGCTACAGTGTCTACAATGCTGTTTATGCTGTGGCTCATGCTTTGCAGTCTCTGTACATATTGAGGTTCAATAGGAGGAAAACTATAATGGGTATAAACCCGTATCTTCTACAGCTGCAGCCTTGGCAGGTATTCCCTTTCCCTTGGACTTTCAATGAGCAGCTTGAAGTAGAATTATCTTTTGAACCCATTCTGGAGAATGTTAATATATTTTGCATGTGTAATCTATTATGAGAAAAAAATAGAATAGGGAAATTTGTTTACAGTGATAACAATTAATCAGTGGAAAAAATTGCCTTCAGAAGTTCTGTATGCTCCATTATTGGGAATATTTATGAAGAGATTGGACAGCCATTTGCTTGAAATGTTGTATACTCTTCTCCTTGAGCTTGCTGTTTTATTAGAAAACATCCCAGGTCTATTCCAACTGCATTATAATGTTTTGTATAAAATATATACCTAAAAAGTCCCATTGATTTCTGATGTTACTCAGTTTGTTTATTCTGCTATTCAGATTATTGAGAAGCTACTATAAAAATGATGGTATGCATATTTGCTGTAATGGGCCAATTCCATTGTGTGCCAAGCCTCACGTGAGCAACCTCAATAGTTCCAGTACATGCCAGGTCTCACGTAGGCTGAAAGCAGGTACTAGGAATAAGGCCATTAACACGTCACAAGGGCAGTTAACTGAAATGCAGGCGTTGGTTTGCTAGTTTAAATTGACCATGGCATTGTGATTGGAAGATACTATACATCCACTAGCATTCCTACGCATGTAACATAATGATTGGATGGAGCTCACCTCTTTTGTATGTTCTTAATAAAAAGAGTTCCCCTAACTCTGATCGGGGCAGCTCACCCAAGATAGAACTTGTGTTGGTGTCTTTCTTGATGCATTCGACCACCCAGTGAGAAGCCTTCCATATGCGGAGCAAAGCTGCAATTGGTGACCCCGACGTGATCCGCTAAAGGAAATGGGTGCGTCTCTTCGACTGCCTATCTTACCTGGCCGGACGAGCCAGTTGCAACCCAGGGACGCCGTCTCCATGTCATGGATCCCTCCCCAGGAATCTTCAGCAAAGAAGACATCCTCCCTTCAGGTGAGTATGGGCGGAAAATTCTCCAAAGATCAGATAGCACATTTGCAGGAATTAGGAGAATTAACGAAGAGTTCAATTCGTATTCTTGGGAATCAGGGCAAAACGCTCCTGATTCCAACTAAGAAGGACCTTATTACCCTTTTGACTTACATTTACACGCAATGCCCGGCTTATCCGGATAAAGGGTCCTTGAAAGTTTCCACATGGCAACGTTTGTGTGACTATTTTCATAGCAATCCCAGGGCTCCACCAAAAATTCTGACCACGTGGAGGACAGTCATGGAATGCTTAACAATCCATGGCTCAGCGCTGACCAAGGCTCCCTCCCTGAGGAGGATCCTCCTCCTCTTACAACTGAAACCAAGACTAAGGATGCTTTCCCGTTAGAAGCTCCCCCCACTTCTCCTGAACCCATGAGTTCTCCTAACTCAAATCCAGCGAGGATCAGACACCCATGGGAGCATTCGCACAAGCCATGGTGCAGGGACGCAGAGAAGGCTCTCTTACCTAGAGGAGCTCTCTCTCGTCCCGTTGAATATGTAGGGGATGGAGCCAGAAATATGGTGCCTAGACTTGAACCTTTATCCATGAAATTAATTAGAGATTTAAAACAAGCCGTGGCCATGTACGGCATCCAGGCACCATATGTCAGAGGCTTCATTAACACCATCAGCACCTCCTTTTTCATGTTACCCCAAGATTGGAAGGATCTTTTTCGCATGATACTGACAGGACCACAGTACGTTGTTTGGGAGTCAGACTTTCGCGCCGAAGCTGAGAGATTTGCCCGCAATCGTGGCGCGGCCGCGAGAGCGGATCAAATCTTCGGTGGGGGGTGATATATGGACTTAGCAGCTCAGGCGACTCTCCCACAACATACCCTTACCTTTGTCAGTATCATAGAAATCAAAGCCCTTGACAAAGTTGATGATCCTACCTCTGGCATCGTAGGATCTTTTTCAAAAATTATTCAAGGCTCAAATCAGCCTTATGCCGAGTTCATAGAGGAGCTTCAGAAAGCCATTCATAGGCAAATTCTAATGAAGAAGCCCGTAGAGAGCTTCTGTTAAAACTGGCTGTTGAAAATGCTAATGAGGATTGCAAAAGGATTCTGCAGCCTCTATCTGCCCGAGGGGGGTTCCTCTCGGACTATCTAAAGGCTTGCAGAATCGTGGGGACTGTCTCCTACAATATGGAGCATCTGGCTATGGCTTTGCAGCAAGCAAACTCTCAGAATAGGCCGGCCGGAAACTGCTTCAATTGTGGGAAACCTGGCCATTTTAAGGCACAATGCAGAACCAGAGACAATACACAAACAACACCAAGCCTAAGACGATATGCCCCTGGTGCAAGAAAGGGTACCACTGGGCAAATCAGTGTCGCAGCAACAATTCTCAGCCACAGGGAAACTAGAGGAGGGGCGATCAGCCAGCCCCACTCCAAAGGCTGACTCCATATCTTTCCACCTAATTGCCTCCGAAGATATGGAAATTGACATCCCAGGCACTGTTTATTTTCTCCCACATGCCTGAAAACGATCCCCCTGCCATGACACCCTCATAATCTATCCCATCCGAGACCTCATGGCAAGGGGAATCATTGCTTCTCCGTTTTTGAGAGACTCCGACCACTTTTCCTCAGTAGCCATGGCAGTAATTGGAAATTCTCCCACAAAATTTAGCAAGGGAGAATTAGTAGCAACCGCTATTCCAGTACCTGTTAAAACAGCTGATGCATGGGCATTTACTGTCCATCAGACAGTAGAACAAGCCAGGCCTGTGTTACAATTTACAATCCATAACAACGTCTTCTCGGTCTCATAGATACTGGAGCTGATGTAAGTGTCATCCGAACGGCTGAGTGGCCGGACGATTGGCCTTTGGAAACTGCCCCAGCCGTTCGGGGAGTGGGAGGAGTTCAGCACGCCCACCGTAGCAAACACTGGCTACCGGTGAGTTCTTCTGATATTTCTCGCACTGCCTACCTCCAACCTTTGGTCCTTCCACTGCATACTAACCTGTGGGGCCGTGATCTTATGTCTCAACTTAATGCAAGACTCATTATTGATTAATGGAATCTTTTGCTAGAAATCCACTACGGCTGCAATTAAAAACCACAGAACCTGTGTGGGTAGATCAATGGCCCCTCACTATAGACAAACTAGAGGCCCTGCACTCACTTGTTCAGGACCAAATTGTCAAAGGGCACGTTGAACCATCTGTCAGTCCATATAACACCCCCATATTTGTTATAAAGAAAAAGTCAGGAAAATTCAGGCTATTATGTGATTTGAGAGCCGTGAATGCGATTATAAAATCAATGGGGGCATTACAATGTGGTCTGCCAAATCCCAACATCATCCCTGAGAAATTTGATTTAATGGTCATTGATTTAAAAGACTGTTTTTTTCTATCCTCTGCATGAACAAGATCGTGTCTTATTCGCTTTACACTACCTCGCTTAAACAACTCCTCTCCCTCCTCCCGCTTTCAGTGGAAAGTCCTACCTCAAGGCATGCTTAATAGTCCCACCATGTGTCAACACTATGTCAATAATGTCTTGCTACCCTATCGCTCAGCTTTTCCACAATTTCTGGTGTATCACTACATGGACGATATCCTTGTTGCAGCTCCTGGGCCACCAGGTACGGTGTTCACTTCATTCTCCTTCCTGAAAGCCGTTCTTGCAGAAGGAGGTTTGTACATAGCACCTGAAAAGGTGCAAGTACTAACTCCATATGCATATCTGGGCTATAGAATGCTTTCTGCTACTGCCTATCCTTCACTTCCCTCTCTGTCTCTGTCTTCTCAACCCACCTTGGTTCAACTTCAGCAATATCTGGGTACCATTAACTGGGCCCGACCTTTCCTGTCTTTAACCACTGATATTCTTTCTCCACTGTTTGAGGCCCTTACCTGGGGGTAAGCCTGCTGACATAATATCCTTGCAGCAACCTCAGCTTCAAGCAATAACTCTCATAGAAGAGAATATCCGAAAAATATGGGTAGACAGAGCTGCTGCCAATACTCCTTTAGATATGGTCATTTTGGCCACCCTGAGGCTTATGACCGCGGCAGTAACTCAAAAGGACCAAAAACTCCACATCATAGAGTGGATCCATCTTTCCCATACGCCACGATGCTCCATCACTTCCAAATCAGCTCAATTGGCTCAATTGATCATAAAAGGTAGGAGTCGTGCAAAATTACTTATGGGAATAGATGTCTCCACACTTTTCATCCCTTTTTCACTGCAAATATGGGAACCTCTATTCCAGAACTCCCAAGAAATCCAGTTTGCCTTAGCTGACTGGCCTGGACTAGTTTCCTGCCACCCGCCCGCTGATCCACGTTTTCAAATCATTCGGACAATACCCATTTCTTTCTCCTCTCCCATCAGCAAAAGGCCTCTGGTCAACGCCTTGACTATTTTTGCTGATGGCAGTAGGGAACGAGGGGCATGCGCTGGCAAAGGAATGGGGTGTGGCACACTAAAACCACCCCTGTGCAAACATCACCACAAAGGGCTGAGCTTGCTGCAACCATATTAGTCTTCCAGAATTTTAACGAACCCATCAACTTGATTTTAGACAGCCTATATGTTACCCAAATAGTCTCTACTATCCATGATTCTTACCTCTCTCCTGCTATTGATAAAAACCTCCTCTCTCTTTTGTTACATTACAACACCTTGTTGCACAGCGTCAACACCCTTTCTTTGTAGCACACATCCGCAGCCACCAACCCTTCCCAGGAATCCTCCAGGAAGGCAATAATATGGCTGATCAAGCGGCTGCAGGCATCATGACATCACACACATTGACTCCTTGGGAGAGCCATTCTTATTTCCATCAAAACACCAAAGCTCTCATGAAACATTTCAACCTCACTATGGCCGAAGCCTCAGCCATTAGACAGCAGTGCCCCACCTGTAGTCAACAAGCCCATTCCATTCCCTTAGGGGTAAATCCCCGTGGTTTGAAAGCCTGTGAAATATGGTAGATGGACATTACTCAGTTTCCTTCATTTGCCCCCTGGAAGTATCTGCATGTTACAATTGATACTTATTCAGGGTTTATAATGGCGACTCCGCAAAGAGGAGAAGCCTCCAAACATGTCATCAACCATTGCATTCGCACCTTTGCATCGTTGGGACGCCCAAATGAAATAAAAACAGATAATGGTCCCGTATACACTAGCACAGCTATGTCAGAATTTTGCGCTAAGTGGCAAATTACCCACAAATTTGGGATTCCTTATAATAGTCAAGGACAAGCCCTGGTAGAGAGAGCCAACTTAACACTAAAAATAGCGCTAGAACGACATTTGATCAAAGGGAAAAGAACCCTTGGCCTCCCGGCGATGCAAGACACCCTTAATCTCTGTCTTTATACACTCAACTTCCTCAACCTCTCTGGCACCCCTGCTATGACAGCAGCGGAGCGACATTTTTCCTCCCCTCCCCTGATTCTCCCAAACCACAGGTATACTCACTGGCAACTGCCAGACCCTACTTGGAAGGGTCCTGCTGCTCTCCTCACCTGGGATCGTGGCTACGCAGCCATCGAGCTTCCAGATCGTGTCCTGTGGGTTCCTGGACGGCACATCAGACCATACCACCCCAAGGTAGAAAAGTCACCACCTGCAGACATATCAACATGATTCATCCTGCTGCCTTGCCGACCCTCTTCCTCCTTCTTGATGCACATGCCTCCAAGGTCTCCATTCCGTCTCAAGTGGCGTACTTCACGCCAGGCACTCCTCCTGCTGACCTGCACCGCATCTGGGGACATCTTTCCCCTACCTCAGATGGTCAACGCTCCTAAGCTGTGGCCCCACATCTCCAGCAATGCTTCCTTCCAGGTCAACACTTTTGAACGTCCCCCTCGAACTACACTCCTCATACTTCGCCCCACTGCCACCACCTATTATTGCTCCAGTCGACGCTCTATGATTCCATAGCAACATTTATGAATCCTGGACAGTCCTTAGACCCCGTTCACCTCGTCATCATCACAGACAATTCGCAAGTCAGCCTGACATTTATGCTCAGGCCACCCCTTTCTACATCGGATTAAGAGATCGCAGAACTCTGCCAGCGCATCAGATGGTTGCACCCCTGCCTGACCAAAACCACGCAGGCAGGCTCCACTCAACTAACTCTCATCTACCATACCCAACAACCGCAGAAGTGCCTTCCTACGAGAAAAACTTGCCAAAACAATTGCACCATGTACCATCTATGCAAAAGGAACTCAAAAACTATTTGCTACGATCCCAAGACAGCTGTACGTCTCAACGTCACCTTATGGGCGGGACTTCCAAGAACCTCTGGCAGATCCGATCCTGAGGGGGAAGGAAAACTTTATTACCTAAACCACACCACCGTGCTCAAGGACGGTACTAACCCAATTGTTTTAATCTTTGATGTTTGTGCTGCTTGTTCTAAACCAGGGGGACATTCATGCGGGTCGGATGACTGGAAATCAACGTAAGCCCACAATCATAAATACTTGTGTCATACGTCCATTAACTGGGCCATGGGGAACCCCAACCAATGGACCCCTTGTGGAGGTTCCATTGAGTGCTCGGGTTGGTCTTGTGTCTGTGATTATACCGGGGGAGGATACTCAGGTTGCAATCATCTGTCACATTTCAAACGAATATCAGGGTCTACCACAGACAATAAGGTAGAAATCACTATCTCCAGGCAACACCCTGCCTTGGAAACTTATGGTATAGGGATTGATGGCACAGGAATAGACCCAAATACTTACATTACCATAAAAACTGAAATAATTTATGAAGGCAAGGAAACATCATTAGGCTGGTCAGTATATAATAATTTAAGGAAATTAGAAAAAGCCCTGATACCAGCATTATTGCAAAAACTTGTTCATGTATATGGCAGAAAAAATTGCAAAACAACTTGCAGTAACCAATTGTTTTGTCTGTGGGGAACCACCACAGGAGAACAATGCCCGTGGCAAGCCTTAGAAGCCTCGCCATCTCTGTTTAATAACATGTCTTCTGTAGGAAACATAACAGCTAGAATAGCTTCCGATCCACTTATCTGGACAATTACCACTAACTTAATTGGTAGAAACTGTTTTTCCCGAAATGGGTCCACTCCAGTAGGACACCTCCTTTGCTTAGGTACATGGGATAACTCCTACCAGACTTGGACAGCACCTGACAATGCTACCACCACACCTGCCAAATTCAACACCTCCCTCCTACCTTATCTCTATGACACAACATCCTCCCAAATTTGGACAGCTCCAAATAACATGTATTGGATTTGTGGTAACCTAGCCTATCCGTCCCTTCCAGCAGATTGGCAAGGGTCATGTGTATTGGGGTGGATAAGACCTTCCTTTTTCCTCCTACCGATCTCCATTAAGCAAGAACTGGGCATCCCTGTGTATGATACATTATCCCGCAGGAAAAGAAACACCGATAATGCCTTTGCAGGTTTCCCCTGTCAATCAGAATATGAAGGGGACACCTGGAGCTCAGAAAGAATAGTCTGCACCTACAACATTGCTAGTTGGGCCCAAGACGGGTCCAGAACCCCCATATACATGATTAATAGAATTATTCGCTTACAAGCTGTTTTAGATTTAGCAGGTCAACGTATAGACAAGGCTCTAAACACTCTAGTGACTGCTACGGACAAATTACGCACAGCTGTCTACCAAAATCGCTTAGCTTTAGACTACATACTAGCCAAAGAAGGAGGGGTATGTGGTAGGTTCAATCTTACGAACTGTTGTCTTCAAATTGACAAAGTTGGCAAAGTAGTAGCACAATTAACAACTGAGATGCGACAATTAACCTACAATCCTAATCAAGTATGGCAAGGTATTGATTTTAAGAATATTTTTAGTTCTTGGTTCCCTAAACTACCAGGATTACAAGCCATAGTAGCTCTCATAGGTATGATTGCTGCAGGATGCGTTATTCTTCCATGTGTGTTACCAATATTTGTTCGTATTCATCTCCAATAGTCTGTCTTTATTAGCTGAAAAGCGCGCCATTGCACAGGTTAATGCCCTCTGGGAA
Source organism: Notechis scutatus (assembly GCF_049901735.1). Classification (NCBI taxonomy): domain Eukaryota; kingdom Metazoa; phylum Chordata; class Lepidosauria; order Squamata; family Elapidae; genus Notechis; species Notechis scutatus. The sequence goes on from NC_142025.1 coordinate 121,894,448, forward strand.
AAAGAACCTCTGTACAAAGTCATACCCTCAGAAGACCCTGATGTGTGCGTTCGCACAAGTTTTTGCATGGGTAGTGACGAAGATCCAGAAGAATTTCCTCCATATAAAACTAAAACAGAGGAGATGCTGTAATGGGCCAATTCCATTGTGTGCCAAGCCTCACGTGAGCAACCTCAATAGTTCCAGTACATGCCAGGTCTCACGTAGGCTGAAAGTAGGTACTAGGAACAAGGCCATTAACACGTCACAAGGGCAGTTAACTGAAATGCAGGCGTTGGTTTGCTAGTTTAAATTGACCATGGCATTGTGATTGGAAGATACTATACATCCACTAACATTCCTACGCATGTAACATAATGATTGGATGGAGCTCACCTCTTTTGTATGTTCTTAATAAAAAGAGTTCCCCTAACTCTGATCGGGGCAGCTCACCCAAGATAGAACTTGCGTTGGTGTCTTTCTTGATGCATTCGACCACCCAGTGAGAAGCCTTCCATATGCGGAGCAAAGCCACACATGTTGATAGGAGTTATTTGAGAAATCTCCAAATTTTATTCTTGCACAATCATGGTTAAAATGATAATTTATGTTACTTTTTGTTATCACTTCCCAAAATAATCAATTCTCCGAGAACATTCTGTGTGGCTCATTAATTTTTTCATCAGTCACAAGTTGAGTTTTCTGTCTCTGTCAGATATTTAGAGGAATTTAAATGTGGCATGCATAGTATGAAACAGCCCTATGTTTGCAATAGTAACTAACTCTCATTCATCTATTAAAGAAAGCTTGTGTCTCAAATTCTAAAATCTGAAAATTAGTCAGACCTCAGAATCTCAAATAGCTTTGTACCAATGAGTAAATGTTAGATATGATCTAACTTGAATTAGTTTTTTTTAGTAAACTTAATTGGATAAAGTGACATAATTCCAAAAGCCTATTTTCATTCTTCTTCTGTTCATTGTTATATTTTCTTAAGATAATATAAAATAAATAATGTAAATTTCCATGCAGTATTGATCATCAAATTTCTAAGTGTATATATTTAATTAGTTATTGGAATGGGAAGAATGAGTGAATGAAACTTGAATATGTTGTTTTCTTCTCTATTATATTGCTTTCAATTCCCTTTCTCTTCTATTCCCCTTCAAGTAGCTCCATTCATTTCTTCAAGGCATTTCTTTTAACAATTCAGCTGGGGAGAGAGTGTTCCTGAATGAGAAAGGGGAAGCAACAGGTGGATTTGACATCACCAACTTGATCACATTTCCTAATAGATCCTTTCAGAGAGTTAGAGTTGGAAAGTTGGATCTACAGGCTCCAAGAGGGAAGGAATTATGGATTGATGAAGACATGATTGTATGGAATACAGCTTTTAACCAGGTATTGAATTTGTGAATTGACCATGCCTTGATCCATTATGATCCAATATTGAACGTAGTCTTTTTCAAAATCTGATTCCTGGATTTTACAGAAACAGTGGAATATTCTTTTCAAATGTTGAAGACCAAGCACACATTAAATTGACAAAATGATATTACAATACAAAAGCCATGTTTGTATATTTTGTTTTATTTCCATTTGAAACCAAATGGCCATGTTTCAATGAAATTGTCACTTTGTGAAATTATTTACTCTCCCTGCCATTCAAACAGGACTTTTTCCACATAATTGTGGTTTCTACATCATTTTAATTTGTGGATGAAGCTAATAAATTCAGGGTTTTTTTTCATGAGATTGTCACAAAGTGGAATTATTTGTTCACCCTGTCCTACAAATAGGAAATATTGTACATCATTCTAATTTCTACGTTTTTTAAATTGCTACAACTTTTTATCTATCTTTTGGGAAATAAAATATAGGGTCTGGCAGATTTTGGGAGTTGGAGTCCTTGGGTCTTAAGGATTCCTTCCTGGCTGAGGAATTCTGGGAGTTGGAGTCCTTGGGTCTTAAGGATTCCTTCCTGGCTGAGAAATTCTGGGAGTTGGAGTACTTGGGTCTTAAGGATGCCTTCCTAGCTGAGGAATTCTGGGAGTTGGAGTCCTTGGGTCTTAAGAATTCCTTCCTGGCTGAGGAATTCTGGGATTGGAGTCCTTGGGTCTAAAGTCTTCCTTCCTGGCTAGGGAATTCTGGGAGTTGGAGTCTATGGGTCTTAAGGATGGCTTCCTGGCTGGCAGATTCTGGGAGTTTGAGTCCATGGGTCTTAAGGATTTCTTCTTGGCTGAGGAATTCTGGGAGTTGGAGTCCTTGGGTCTTAATCATTCCTTCCTGGCTGAGGAATTCTGGGAGTTGGAGTCCTTGGGTCTTAAGGATTCCTTCCTGGCTGAGGAATTCTGGGAGTTGGAGTCTATGGGTCTTAAGGCTTCCTTCCTGGCTGAGGAATTCTGGGAGTTGGAGTCCTTGGGTCTTAAGAATTCCTTCCTGGCTGAGGAATTCTGGGAGTTGGAGTCCGTGGGTCTGAAGGCTTCCTTCCTGGGTGGGTAATTCTGGGAGTTGGAGTCCATGGGTCTTAGGGATGCCTTCCTGGCTGAGGAATTCTGGGAGTTGGAGTCCGTGGGTCTGAAGGCTTCCTTCCTGGGTGGGTAATTCTGGGAGTTGGAGTCCATGGGTCTTAAGGATGCCTTCCTCACTGGGTAATTCTGGTAGTGTGAGTCCGTGGGTCTAAAGGCTTCCTTCCTGGCTGAGGAATTCTTGGTGTTGGAGTCTATGGGTCTTAAGGATGCCTTCCTGGCTGGGGAATTCTGGGAGTTGGAGTCCGTGGGTCTTCAGGATTTCTTCCTGGTTGAGGAATTCTGGGAGTTGGAGTCTATGGGTCTTAAGGATGCCTTCCTGGCTGGCAGATTCTGGGAGTTTGAGTCCATGGGTCTTAAGGATTTCTTCCTGGCTGAGGAATTCTGTGAGTTGGAGTCCTTGGGTCTTAATCATTCCTTCCTGGCTGAGGAATTCTGGGAGTTGGAGTCTATGGGTCTTAAGGATGCCTTCCTGGCTGGGGAATTCTGGGACTTGGAGTCTATGAGTCTTAAGGATGCCTTCCTGGCTAGCAGATTCTGGGAGTTGGAGTCCGTGGGTCTTCAGTATTCCTCCCTGGTTGAGGAATTCTGGGAGTTGTAGTCTATGGGTCCTCAGGATTCCTTCCTGGCTGAAGAATTCTGGGAGTTGGAGTCTATGGGTCTTAAGGATGCCTTCCTGGCTGGCAGATTCTGGGAGTTTGAGTCCATGGGTCTTAAGGATTTTTTCCTGGCTGAGGATTTCTGTGAGTTGGAGTCCTTGGGTCTTAATCATTCCTTCCTGGCTGAGGAATTCTGGGAGTTGGAGTCTATGGGTCTTAAGGATGCCTTCCTGGCTGGGGAATTCTGGGAGTTGGAGTCTATGGGTCTTAAGGATGCCTTCCTGGCTGGGGAATTCTGGGAGTTGGAGTCCATGGGTCTTCAGGATTCCTTCCTGGTTGAGGAATTCTGGGAGTTGGAGTCTATGGGTCTTCAGGATTCCTTCCTGGCTGAAGAATTCTGGAAGTTGGAGTCCATGGGTCTAAAGGCTTCCTTCCTGGCTGAGGAATTCTGGAAGTTCGACTCTATGGGTCTTAAGGATGCCTTCCTGGCTGGGGAATTCTGGGAGTTGGAGTCCGTGGGTCTTAAGGATGCCTTCCTGGCTGAGGAATTCTGGGAGTTGGAGTCTGTGGGTCTAAAGCATTCTTTCCTGGCTGGCAGATTCTTGAAGTTGGAGTCCATGGGTCTTCAGTATTCCTTCCTGGCTGAGGAATTCTGGGAGTTGGAGTCTATGGGTCTTAAGGATGCCTTCCTGGCTGGCAGATTCTGGGAGTTTGAGTCCATGCTTCTTAAAGATTCCTTCCTGGCTGAGGAATTCTGGGAGTTGGAGTCTATGGGTCTTAAGGATTCCTTCCTGACTGAGTAATTCTGGGAGTTGGAGTATATGGGTCTTAAGGATGCCTTCTTGGCTGAGGAATTCTGGGAGTTCGAATCCGTGGGTCTGAAGGCTTCCTTCCTGGGTGGGTAATTCTGGGAGATGGAGTCCGTGGGTCTTAAGGATGCCTTCCTGGCTGAGGAATTCGGCGAGTTGGAGTCCTTGGGTTTTAAGGATGCCTTCCTGGCTGGCAGATTCTGGGAGTTGGAGTCCATGCTTCTTAAGGATTCCTTCCTGGCTGAGGAATTCTGGGAGTTGGGGTCTATGGGTCTAAGGATGCATTCCTGGCTGGCAGATTCTGGGAGTTGGAGTCCATGGGTCTTAAGGATTCCTTCCTGGCTGGGGAATTCTGGGAGATGGAATCCGTGGCTCTAAAGGCTTCCTTCCTGGCTGAGGAATTCTGGGAGTTGGAGTCTATGGGTCTTAAGGATGCCTTCCTGGCTGGAAGATTCTGGTAGTTGGAGTCCATGCTTCTTAAGGATTCCTTCCTGGCTGAGGAATTCTGGGAGTTGGAGTCTATGGGTCTTAAGGATACATTCCTGGCTGGCAGATTCTGGGAGTTGGAGTCCATGGGTCTTAAGGATTCCTTCCTGGCTGGGGAATTCTGGGAGATGGAATCCGTGGCTCTAAAGGCTTCCTTCCTGGCTGAGGAATTCTGGGAGTTGGAGTCTATGGGTCTTAAGGATGCCTTCCTGGCTGGCAGATTCTGGTAGTTGGAGTCCATGCTTCTTAAGGATTCCTTCCTGGCTGAGGAATTCTGGGAGTTGGAGTCTATGGGTCTTAAGGATGCCTTCCTGGCTGAGGAATTCTGGGAGTATATCGGTCTAAGGATGCCTTCCTGGCTGGGGAATTCTGGGAGTTGGAGTATATCGGTTTTAAGGATTCCTTCCTGGCTGAGGAATTCAAGTAGTTGGAGTCCTTGGGTTTTAAGGATGCCTTCCTGGCTGGCAGATTCTGGGAGTTGGAGTCCATGGGTCTTAAGGATTTCTTCCTGGCTGAGAAATTTGGGGAGTTGGAGTCCATGGGTCTTAAGGATTCCTTCCTGGCTGAGTAATTCTGGTAGTTGGAATCTATGGGTCTTAAGGATGCCTTCCTGGCTGGCAGATTCTGGGAGTTGGAGTCCATGTTTCTTAAGGATTCCTTCCTGGCTGAGGAATTCTGGGAGTTGGAGTCTATGGGTCTTAAGGATGCATTCCTGGCTGGCAGATTCTGGGAGTTGGAGTCCATGGGTCTTAAGGATTCCTTCCTGGCTGGGGAATTCTGGGAGATGGAATCCGTGGCTCTAAAGGCTTCCTTCCTGGCTGAGGAATTCTGGGAGTTGGAGTCTATGGGTCTTAAGGATGCCTTCCTGGCTGGCAGATTCTGGTAGTTGGAGTCCATGCTTCTTAAGGATTCCTTCCTGGCTGAGGAATTCTGGGAATTGGAGTCTATGGGTCTTAAGGATGCATTCCTGGCTGGCAGATTCTGGGAGTTGGAGTCCATGGGTCTTAAGGATTCCTTCCTGGCTGGGGAATTCTGGGAGATGGAATCCGTGGCTCTAAAGGCTTCCTTCCTGGCTGAGGAATTCTGGGAGTTGGAGTCTATGGGTCTTAAGGATTCTTTCCTGGCTGGCAGATTCTTCAAGTTGGAGTCCATGGGTCTAAAGGCTTCCTTCCTGAATGGCAGATTCCGGAAGTTGGACTCTATGGGTCTTAAGGATGCCTTCCTGGCTGAGGAATTCTGGGAGTTGGAGTCTGTGGGTCTAAAGCATTCTTTCCTGGCTGGCAGATTCTTGAAGTTGGAGTCCATGGGTCTTCAGTATTCCTTCCTGGCTGAGGAATTCTGGGTGTTGGAGTCTATGGGTCTTAAGGATGCCTTCCTGGCTGGCAGATTCTGGGAGTTTGAGTCCAGGGATCATAATGAAGAAAAATTACAAACCATTTATGTTTATCAGACTGGTTCTATTGAATTGGTTGTTATGATTCTACACAGTTCGGAAAAGTGGCAAATCATGCCATTGTCTGTCCCTCCTGTCACCTTCCAGTCCATTCACTCCTTACCTGGCATGCGCACCATCCAAGTTGCCTGCCTTGTGCTTTCTCCTTATATTTGGTAAGTTCCTATTTTTCCTTTTTTTCCCCTGGACCATCAGCTATTCTGACTATCAGCTGTGATGGGATGTTTAGATGAGCTAGAAAGCAGGAAATTGTTGGATTTCTTGCTTTCTAGCTCATCTAAAAGCAGAGCTGAACCTTTCTAGCTTCTATTTTTCAGTGCAGACTCAGGTAATAGATTATAGAAAGGTAGATCTCTGAGTGAATCTGTGATTCTGTGAGGAACTCAATCTGCCTGCCTGCTTTGCCTGATTTGGGGTAAAAGTTGCTCTCTTTTATAAAAAAAGAATCAATATTTATTTATTTATTTATTTTATTTATTTATTTGATTTGCCAATTGTTTACAAGATAATAAGTATAAGTGTATACATAGTTGTGAATACATGAAATGGGTACATATAAGAAAAATAAAAGAATAAGAGAAACAATAGGACAGGGACGGTAGGCACGATGGTGCGCTTATGCACGCCCCCTACAGACCTCTTAGGAAAGGGGTGAGGTCAATAGTAGACAGTCTAAGGTTAAAGTTTTTGGGGTTTGGGGAAGAGACTATAGAGTTGGGTAGAGTATTCCAGACATTGACCACTCTATTGCTGAAGTCGTATTTCCTGCAATCAAGTTTGGTGCGGTTTACTTTGAGTTTGTATCTATTGTGTGCTCTTGTGTTGTTATGGTTGAAGCTGAAGTATTCATTGACAGGTAGGACATTGCAATGTATGATTTTATATACCATGCTTAGGTCAGACCGAAGACGGCGTAATTCAAGGATTTCTAGTTTTAGAATTTCAAGTCTGGTGGCATAAGGTATTCTACAACGAGTAGAAGAGTGGAGAACTCTTCTTGTGAAATATTTCTGGACTTTCTCAATTGTGCTAATATCAGATATGTAATGAGGGTTCCAGACTGATGAACTGTATTCGAGTATTGGTCTAGCAAATGTTTTGTATGCTCTGGTTAGTAGTGTGATATTACCAGAGAAAAAGCTACGTAGGATTAGGTTAACAACTCTTAATGCCTTTTTGGCTATGTAGTTGCAGTGGGCTCTAGCACTTAGATCATTAGAGGTGAGTATTCCAAGGTCCTTTACAGAGCTTGGGTCATCAACAAGATCTTGACTATTCAGCTTGTATTTTATTTTCTGATTTTTTTTGCCAATATGTAAGACAGAGCATTTATTTGTTGAGATTTGGAGTTGCCATTTGTTTGACCATTCAGATACATAGTCAAGGTCTTTTTGTAGGGTAGCAGTATTGTCTGTGGTATTGAACAGCTTTACATCATCAGCGAAGAGAACGCAATTGCTCTTAATATGATCACAGAGGTCGTTTATGTAGAGTATGAAGAGAGTTGGTCCTAGAACACTGCCCTGGGGGACACCACTATTGACAGGTACTGGATTTGATAGAACGCTCCCGATTTTGACCATTTGTTGTCTGTTTGACAGGAATGCTTCTATCCAGTTATTCAGTTGTCCAGAGATACCATAGGATTTTATTTTTAGGAGTAGTTTGTCGTGTACCACTGAATCAAAGGCTATACAGAAGTCTATGTAGATTTGCGTCAATTGCTTTGCCCTGGTCGAGTTGTGTCGTCCATATGTTTTTGCAGTGTAAGAGTTGCAGATTACAGGATAGTTTTTTATGAAACCAAATTGTTTATTGGAGAGTAGGTTGTTTGACTCTAAGTGGAGGATGATGGATTGGTTAATAATTGATTCCATGACTTTACAGGTGACGCAGCATAAGGAGATTGGCCTGTAATTTTCAACTAGGCTTGGGTCTCCTTTTTGAAGATGGGGATGACTGTGGCTTGTGACCATAGGTTAGGCAAGGAGCTGGTCCTGAAAGATTTTTCAAAGATTATGCTTAGAGGTTTGGCTATGGCAGTGGATAGCTTTCTTAAGAAGTAGGCACATATTCCATCCGGTCCAATAGATAGAGATGGTTTTAGATTGCGTAGTGATTTTTCGACATTGTCTTCTGTGAAATCGATATGTATTAGATCATTGTTGTTATCTGTGGTACGGCTAGGAAATACTGGGCATGATCCATTGCTGTTTACAAATACTGAGCCGAAGAATGTGTTAAAGATGTTGGCTTTAATGGTGTCGCATGGTGCAGTCTTTACCATCAGGTCCTATCAAGGGAGGGATGGACCTTGAGTCTTTTAGTTTGTTGTTTACAAAATTGTAAAAAGCTCGGGTGGAATTGGTGCTTAGAAGGTTTTCCTCTTGTTTAATGTGATAATTGGTGCATTCAGTCTTTATCTGGTGGCATAAATTTTTGTATCGGTTTTTGAAATTGGCAACGTTACCAGATTTGTTTTTCCGCCAGAGTGATCTCTTTTGGGATTGAAGTTTCCTTATTGATATGGGTAATCTGCTTTTTTGTTTTGTACATACAGGGTGTGTTGTGAGTTAACTTTGTGAGTTTGCTTGCAAGCAAATTTTATGTGAAAGATAGATCTCTGAGTGACTCTGTGATTCTGCAAGCAACTCAATCTGTCTGTCTGCTTTACCTGGTTTTAGGTAAAAATTGCTCTTTTCTAAATAATAATTTCAATATTTACATAAATATTTACAATATTTACATACAAGCCATGCCCACCCAGCCACATGACCACCAAGCCACACCCACAAATCAGGCCATGCTCACAGAACCAGTTGTTAAGAAATTTGAATGCCAGCCCTGATGTTTATTACCAGGTTCCTCCATTTTCCGGATGTAATGACCCTCTTTTCCCTGGATCCTGGAAGAAAAGTATTTAGGGGGATCAATTCTGCTGCTATGACTGTGTTCCATGCCCAGAAGGGAAGATTTCAAATCAAAATGGTAGGGTAGGAATTCTAGCATATTTCATTAAACTTAAGCAAATTTTAGTAAATTAATTGGTTGCACGAAATTAATAAAATGATTTTCAATAATATGGATTACCAAGAAAGGAGAATATTTGCAGCTCAGCATTGAAATGAGGAGTCCTAGTTATTCTCTGAGCTTGCTTGTTTTCTTATAAATGTTTCATTTCCTTAACTAGTTGACATTATCCATGCCAGTAAGGAGTGCTGTTTGCTGTTAGTTGTATGGGTATCCAGTGAAAGGAATTTATTTAAATGAGCCCAAACACATTGCAGCAATCCAGAACAACAAAAAAGGGAAATTGGGAATCTATGTAACACATTCCAACAAAATGGATATCTACACAGCTAACTCAAACCCTAAAAAGAATTACATTGCCATATGTAAAGAATATCCCCAAAGCCACCAACAGATTATACAACTGCATGGAATCAGTGTAACACACAAGCCAACTAAAGCCCTTCAAAACATCCTAAGCAAACCAAAAGACCCAGCAATCCTAAAAGAAAAAAGCAGGAGTAACATACAACATACAAAGCCAGAATTGCAACAATCACTATATAGGACAAATAGGCAGAAGACTGGCAGAGTGCATCCATAAACAGCAACTGATGATCAGAAGACATGAAGAAAATTCTTTAAATTCACAACATATAGACAGAGGTAACTATAGTTTCAATTGGTAAAAGGTGACAATCCTTGACTGGGCCAAGTTCAATAATGCCAGGGAATTTCCTGGCACTCTGACAAATCAGCTATCAATAAACAACACATGTAGACTATGCAAAAGACACAATCAATCAGCCCCAAAGAGAACAAAAAGATTCTAGGAGCTCTCCACCAGTAATCAGCACCCAGATCAACACAGATTACCTCCAGTGTTAACTTCAGACCAATAATCAATTAAACAATACCCCAATCAAAAAATTGCAAAAGAGCCACCAATAAAGAGCCCAACTAAATAATCTCTAAGACAGTCCCCACCCACACTGACAGTCAAGACACCAGAATATAAACAAAGAGCAAACAACACTCCTTCCTCGCAATAATGATGTTACCTAGTTAGGGAAATAAAATGTCTGCAAGGAAACAAGCAAGTTCAGAGAGCACTAAGCACCCCTCAATAATATGGATTGCTTAGATGAAAATAATATCCTGGATATTCCTTACAGATATGGATGACTGTTTTAAATGTCCAGAAGATCATTATCCAAATAAAGAAAAAAAAAGGATGTATCCTGAAACTGCTGGTCTTTCTAACTTTTGAAGAAACCTTAGAAATTGGTTTAGCCTCAGCAGCTCTTTGTTTCTTCTTCTTGACATCATGGGTACTTGGAACATTTATTAAGTACAGGAATACACCTATTGTCAAAGCCAACAACCGGTCCCTCACCTATACTCTCCTTGTCTCTCTTCTGCTCTGTTTTCTCTCCCCTTTGTTCTTCCTCAGCCAACCTGGCAAAGTGACCTGCCTTCTCTGACAATCAATGTTTGGCATTACCTTCTCTGTGGCCATTTCTAGTGTACTAGCCAAAACCATCACTGTGGTTGTTGCCTTCATGGCCACTAAACCAGGATCTCAAATGAGGAGATGGGTGGGGAATAGATTGGCTGTCTCTACTATTCTTTCCTGCTCTTTCTTCCAAGTGTTCCTTTGTATTTTTTGGTTGTTGACATCTCCCCCATTCCCTGAATTGGACATGTATTCAGAGCTATAGAAATGATTTTACAGTGCAATGAGGGTTCAGCTTTCTTCTTCTACTGTGTCTTGGGCTACATGGGTATCTTGGCCATCGCCAGCTTTATTGTGGCTTTCCTTGCCCGTAAATTGCCTGACAGCTTTAATGAAGCCAAGTTAATCACCTTCAGCATGTTGGCCTTTTGCAGTGTGTGGATCTCCTTCTTTCCATCCTATCTGAGCACAAAAGGAAAAGCCATGGTAGCTGTGGAAATCTTCTCCATCTTGGCCTCTAGTGCTGCATTACTGGGGTGCATATTTTTGCCAAAATGCCACATCATTGTTTTCCGGCCTGACCTCAAACAAAGGGAGAAACTCACAAAGAGACATTAGTGCATCCAGTGATTTTTCTGGCTCAGATAAATGGCTGAAAAATGACTAGAAAGACTGTTATCTATAGGAAACATATAACTGATAGGAAGGTAGAAGTTTTTATTTCTGTCAGAGTAAGAGTTGTGTAAGATGTTTATGATGATTAAGATTTACTATGATTGTTCATTCCAAATTCAGTGCTCATGCTGCTTTATTTTCACCATTTTCCAAAATTCTTTAACCTAATGATTTTCTCCTTTTCAACACATCAATTGAACTTGATTTTGGTCATCTAGCTTTCTTATTCTCTTTTAGGACATTTCAGATACTGGGTCAAATGTAGTTTAATGTTTGCAGAGACATTTCATGGTTTTTATACTTTGAATTCCTTAAGCATTACATAAATGTAGTTAAAAATCAGTTTTTATTTTACAAACATATATTTAGATCATTTTTAATGTTCAGAAGATTATTATCCAAATAAAGAAAAGAAAGGATGTATCCTGAAAATGCTGTTTTTTCTAACTTTTGAAGAAATTTTAGGAATTGGTTTAGCCTCAGCAGCTGTTTTTTTTTTTTTTTTTTCTTGACATCATAGATACTTGGAACATTTATTAAGTACTGGACTCCTATTCTCAAAGCCAACAACCGATTCATAACCTACACCCTCCTTGTCTCTCTTTTGCACTATTTTCTCTCATCTTTGTTCTTCCTCACCCAGCCCGGCAAAGTGACCTGCCTTCTCCAACAATCAATGTTTGGCATCACCATCTCAGTGGCCATTTCTAGTGTACTGGCCAAAAATATCACTGTGGTTATTGCCTTCATGGCCACTAAACCAGGATCTCAGATGAGGAAATGAGTGGGGAATAGATTAGCTTTTTGTACTGTCCTTTCTTGCTCTCTCTTCCAAGTGTGTCTTCGTGTTCTTTGGTTGTCGACATCTCCTCCATTACCTGAATTGGACATGCACTCAGAACTCCAAGAAATGATTTTACAGTGCAATGGGGGCTCAGCTTTCTTCTCCTTCTGTGCATATAATGCACAAAGGACCACTATATTTCTACAGAAATGCATGAAACCAAAGATGAAAACCTACAAGAATGCATATGGGTCAATATAAAAGAAAAAAAAGAATAACATGGCCATAGGTGTGTATTATAGGCCACCCAACCAAGCATAAAAAATAGATGACCTTTTTGCCAGGCAACTAACAAACATATGCAGGAAACACAATGCAATAGTAATGGGGGACTTCAATTATCCTGATATCAATTGGAAAACTAATTTTGCACCAAGTGAGAAATCAAATAAGTTCCTAACCAACTTAGCTGACCACTTTGTTATCCAAAAGGTAGAGTGTGGAACTAGAGGGACAGCCATATTGGACTTAATTCTTACAAACAGAGAAGAAGTGATAGAGGGAGTTGAAACTGCAGGAACCTTGGGTGAGAGTAACCATGTCATACTAGAATTCAACATAACACAAACACAAGCAACAGAACATAATGACACCAGAGTCTTGTATTTTAAAAGAGCTGATTTCAATAAACTCAGACAGAACTTGGGAAAGATTCCATGGAAGAAAATCCTAAAGGGGAAAACAGCTCAAGAATCTTGGGAAACTCTAAAAAGTATGATCATAGAAGTCCAGACCAGCACAATACCACTGAGAAAGAAAAACAAGAAATCCAAGAAGAAACCAGCATGGCTGCACAAAGATCTCTCTGGCAAATTAAAAGAAAAAAGGACAAGTACAAAAAATGGAAAGAAGGACATACAACTAAGGCAGAATATCAGCAGATAGACAGAATCTGCAAAGACGAAGTCAGGATAGCAAAGGCTCAGAATGAACAAAGACTTGCAACAAAAGTCAAAGATAATAAAAAAAAAGTTTCTTCCAACATGTAACTAACAAGAAAAAAAACAAAAAAAAAAAACAGTTGGTCCACTAAAGAGAGAAGATGGCAAGGAAGTAACAGGCAACAGAGAGAAAGCAGAGCTGATTAACTCATTTTTTGCATCGGTTTTCACGCAAAAACAAACTATAGCTCAACCCACCAAAAACATAACTGTAAAAGACAGACCAGAAATAAAAGTTAAAAAAGGAAAAAAATAGTAAGAGAACACCTGTCTGATCTTGATGAACACAAATCACCAGGGCTAATGGATCCCAGAGGTTTAAAGGAGCTGGCAGAGGTCATCTCAGAACCAGTGTAACAGAGGTGATATTCAGCAGGTTCTAGCCAGTTCTGGAGGATCAGTAGTGGAAATTTTGAGTAGTTTGGCGAACCAGCAAATACAACCTCTGACTGGAGATTTTAAAATATCCTTCCCATGCCATGCCCACCAAGCCATGCCAACAGAACTGATAGTAAAAATATTTGAATCCCACCACTGCAATGCACCATATCTTTCAAAAATCTTGGAGCACGAGGGAACTACCAGAGGACTGGAAAAGAGCTGATGTGGTTCCCATCTTAAAAAAAAAAAAAAAAAAAAAACCAGACCCAGGAAACTACAGACCAATCAGTCTAACATCAATACCCTAGAAGATACTGGAAAAGATAATAAAAAAACAGATCTGCCAACATCTAGAAACAAGTAAAGTAATAATGAGCAGTGAGGATGTGTTTGTTAAAAACAGATCATTCCAAACCAATCTTATTTCATTCTTCAACATAGTGACTAAATTAGTAGACCAGTGAAATACTGTGGACATAATATACTTGGATTGCAGCAAGGCATTTGACAAAGTAGACCACAACCTACTCCTTAGTAAGCTAGAAAAAAGTGGAATAGATAGCACCACCACTAGATGGACTCGCAACTGGCTGGCAAACCGTACTCAACAAGTAGTCCTTAATGGGTCTAAGTCTACATGGAGGGAAGTAAGCAGTGGGGTGCCACAAGGTTCCATCTTAGGCCCAGTACTCTTCAATATCTTCATTAATGACTTAGATGAGGGAATAGAAGGGAAACTTATCTCTCCTTGTTCAGTTTCCATCCATGATTCCTTGTCTGGCCTACAGGTGCTTTAGAAAAGAGCTTGACCCCTTCCTCCCTGTGGCAGCCCCTCAAATATTGCTATCATGTCTCCCCAGGTCCTTCTCTTTACTAGACTAGCCAAGCCCAGTTCCTGCAACCGTTCATTGTATGTTTTAGCCTCCAGTCCCCTAATCATCCTGGTTGGTCTTCTCTGCACTTTTTCTAGAGTCCCAACATCTTTTTTATAATGTGGTGAACAAAACTGGATGCAGTACTCTAGGTGTGGTCTTACTAAGGCTTCATAGAATGGTATTAGTACTTCCCTTGATCTTGAGTGTATCCCTCTGTTAATACAATTTAGGATTGCATTAGCTTTTTGGCTGCTGCTGCACACTGCTGGCTCATATTTAGCTGGTTGTCCACTAAGACTCCAAGATCCCCCTCACAGTTACTGCTATTAAGCCTGGTTCACCCAGTCTATATGTGTACTTTGTTTTTTCTTGCCTAAGTGTAGGACTTTACTTTTCTCTACATTGAATTTCATTTTGTTAGATATGGCCCAGTGTTCTAGTCTGTCAAGATCCATCTGGATCTTGAGCCTATCTTCTTGGGTGTTAGCTATTCCTGCCAGCTTGGTATCATCTGCAAATTGGGTAAGTTCCCCTTCTATTCCCTCATCTGCTTGATAGCAGTCTTCCAATATTTGAAGGGCTGCCACACAGAGGAGGGGGTCAAGCTATTTTCTAAAGCTCCTTAGGCCAGATAAGAATAATGGATGGAAACTGAACAAGGGGAGATTTAACCTGGAAATAAGTTGAAACTTTCTGACAGTGAGAACAATCAACTAATGAAACAGCTTGCCCTCGGAAGTTGTGAGAGTTCCATCACTTGAAATTTTCAAGAAGAAATTGGACTCCTATCTATCAGAAATGGTGCAGGGTCTCCTGCTTGGGCAGGGGGTTGGACTAGATGATCGACAAGGTTCCTTCCAACTCTGATTATCTGTTATCTGTTATCTTCTACTGTTTCTTGGGTTACATGTGTGTGGATCTCCTTCTTTCTAGCCTACCTGAGCACAAAAGGAAAAGCCATTGTAGCTGTGGAAGTCTTCTCTATCTTGGCCTCTAGCACTGCATTACTGGCGTGCATATCCTTTCCAAAATGCTACATCATTGTTTTTAGACCTGACCTAAAAGAGTAAAAGAAGTAAAAGAAGTATTTGTGCATGATATTTATGATTATTAAGATTTAATATGATTGCCCATTCCCAAAAAAATGCTCATGTTGCTGTGTTATCATTTTCCAAGATTCTTTACCCAAGTCCTTTCTTCTTTTCAACACATGCATTTAACTTAATTTTGGTCATCTAGTTTTCTTGTACCCCATTAGGATTTTTCAGATATTGGCTCAAATGATGTCTAATGTTTGCAGAGACATGTTCATCATTTTTATACTATCGATTCCTAAAGCATTATATAAACACAGTAAAAACTGATTATAATTTTATGAAGATATAGTTAACACAGTATCTTAGGATATCAGTTTTGGATTTGTTAGGGTTCATTCAAGTGTAAAATATGTTGAGTTTGTGGATCTTGTCCATTTATCTCCATTAAAAAAAAAAAAAAAGGTTGTCCGTTATTTGAGCAGATTCCTCTGCATAGACTTTAAGCAATAAATCAGATTAGTTGAACTTGATTATGTGTGGAACTGTATTTATCTGCCTGACATTGATTTCCACTCCAGTAATTTTTTTCCAGGGAGCAACAGAAACAGCCAACTTTGCATCTGACAGAAGCAGTGTCTGACCACTAAACAGTTGACACTCTCCTGCATTGTGTGCCCAATTTGTGCAACTTTGCAGCATTTCAACTATGCAACAAATGCTAAATTTGGTACAACTTGCACCCTTTGCTCCTCTCACACCAGCAGCAGCCTCAGTACTACAATTTGTGTTGCAAAGGAGTCAAGAAAGCTTACCAGAAACATTCAGAGGAGAATCAGAATAGACAAGAACCTTCAAAACACTTGGAGAGTTGTTTGTGGGAACCCGAACAGTGGAAGCAATCCACTAATCATGAATCTTCTTCATTCTGAGTCTATTGATGGCTTCAGCAACTCATTTGGCACTTATATCAATTAGGTAATGCCTCAATTAGGGATCACTATCACAAGTTTATAGATACCTTAAGGGGCCACTTTGGAAATCTGATATAATTGTAATAACTCACATAATTCATTAGCTTAAGCAGGATAATAGAAAAATCAGACTGTACGCAGAAAATACAAGTTAATCACAGCAGACCTAGAGTAGAATAAGGAATCTGTAATTGTTTTTTTTTTAGATGGGGAGTGATTGACCAAATTGGCAATGAAATCATAAGACAAGGACATCAACAGATACCGGATCAAATCTGCTACATATCTATTGTCATAGATTCATGCTTGGAAATTCTTCAAAGCCTATTTGGATGTCAGAGGCTGCTGATATCACAGATTACCTATTGAGCCCCACTTCCCTTATTGCTGCAAAGGATTGAGTCATCAGGAGAGTAGCCCATTGAAATAGGAGGCATAAAGAGATCACCCACAACTGAAAAAAGACAGAGGTGCAGAGACCTGGCACTCTATTTTTTTTTTACTTTGGAGATTCTGGGCATGAAATGAGAATGTGTCCAACCAGGGCCTCAAGAAGAGGAGAAAGACCTCCAGCCAGGGCAGGGGAGTTTATTGTGTTAAACACAGAAGCCATCACCAGGGAAAACAAAACAGCTCCTCTCACAAGAGCTCCCAAAGGGACTCTTCAAACATTAAAGAGAGAGCAACACCATCTAAATGAATATGATTTGCTGTAATTTAAATTGACCTGATCCTCTCAGATAAATAGAAATAAGGGACTGTGATGTTAGTGGATTCTGGGGCAAGAACCGACTTTATAGACTTCACAATGCTTAAATTTCATAAATCCCTACAGTCCTTTGAGACACTCCAATATAAGTAGAAACAATACTTCACAAAATTTAAAAGTTGGTCCCCCAATTATGTGGTCCCCACAGCATATAGCAGTAGGCCATCATACTCAACTGTTAACTGAACTATTAACCCTGTATGTCACCAGCCACCTTCACATTCAGATCATCTTGGAATCAAAATGCCTGAAATGTCATATCCCATTGAGGAAAGGAAAAAGAAGCCTTGGCCTTTTGTAATAGGCAAAGTTCTTTCTTTTTGTGGATTCAAATTTCCCAGCTGGGAGAAATGCAAAATGATTTGGTCATCTGCGTTGAAAGTCAGAATCAGTTTATTAATAGGAAGGCAGGTAAGAAATCTCACAGCGTTCCTAGGGTTAATCTAATCTTGTGAGTAGAGAAACTCCTTTTTTATACCCTTCAGATCCTTTGATTTTGTACGTGTGAACCTTTGAAGTCTTTGATTTGTGTGTGTGTGAGATGAGTTCCTGTTTTTTGATATTGGGATCTCTTCCTGGGATCTTGGTAATTGTTTTATAGTAGCTGTTTGTTGCATTAGGTTGCAATATCCTGAGTTTCCTCTTATGCCTTTTGATTTGCTTTTCACAAGTTTTTTTTTATAGCTTGCCATCTATTTGTTTTTATGGGAAAGGAACTTGGCTAGTTTGTAAGGTTTTTTCTCTGTATCTCATGCTTGTAATTTTCTCCTTCCTTTGTTGTGAAAAGTAAGCTGGCTCCAGCTATTTTAATAGCCTTACTTGACAAAGGGTGGGGGCTGTTTTCCTAGAAGAGAGGGGAATGTTTTGACAAAAGTTTAAAAGGTGATCAGATCAGGGAGACTTGGTGGGTGCTTTTAATTTTTCTGATGCAAAGGGGAACACATTGAAAAAGAGGCAACAGAAAATGATTCTTTCAGTGGCTCCCAAAAGCTTTTAACTCTGAAGGTTTAGTAGTCTGGGAGAACTTCTGGTTTTTTTCTTTTCTTTTTTCTTTTCTTTTTTTTGTATCCAATTTTTTTATGCCAATTAATTTTCAGATGTTTGATGTATCCCTTTTTTTATGAACTTACAGTCAGGTTGTAAGCAGAAGCCTCTACATTTTCCACAGCCTTTAAATTACAGACTGCTCATTTCCAAGGTTATGGTTACTACCTGCCTAGCTCTTAGCTTCCAGGGTTTGTGAGGCCAAATTGAGGTTAGTCAGTGTGCAATCCAGGCTATTTAGTATTTTTAAAATTACACATGAATGGGCCCTGGACTCATGAGACCACCAGTGCAACATGTTCTACTTTACTGGGCAACTGGGCAGCATCATTTGTGAGTCAAAGTCAGGGCTTGGGATTTGGAGATCTCTTTTCTGCTATCTCTTCAGGAATTGTCTGAGAGGGATGCCCCCTCCCCCATGGAATTAGCAGGGAGTTTGCATGGGCCTTAATGCCACAGAGCAGCAACAAAAAAGGCAATAAACACAAAAAAGGAAGCTAGGAGCAGCAAAAAAGAAATAAAAAAATCTAGGAGCAGCTTTGTGTGGAGGTAGGTGAAAGAGATAACAAAGGGATAACCTCTGTGTCTGTGTATGTGCTGTGTATGCAGCTAGTTTTACAATACAGATAATACAAACATGCTGTACAATTTGCCCTACCACCAGACAGAAGTCCAAGGTGTGCAGAACTTGCTGGGCCAGCCACTCAAATACAATCCTTACATGAGTACATTAAACTGGTTACAATATAAATGATACAAGAAAGAAAACATTACAATGAATTTCACATTACAATGACTTTCCACCCTCCCCCCATAATCTTTTTAACTGTCTTCTGGAGATTGAAAAGAGTCTTTTACTCTTTTACTGGTCCATCTCAGGGTCCTTTCCTTCATGTCTCTAGGGGGCATAGACTTGGCCTGGTGGTATGGGTGGTCAGTCAGGCTTGGGGAGGGCTGCTCCACTCTGGTTTGCTGAACTGACTTTCAGTGGATGCTGGATCCAAAGCCAGTTCCTGGCTCTAATGGATGCAAAGTCTCCTCTAAAGGGACAGCATCTGCTTCCACATGTTGCAGGGCTGAAAGACAAAGAACAAGCCCCCCCGCCTTCTCTGGTAACTCTACCAGGAAAGGCTTTGTAAAAGGATTAGAGGTTTTTTTTTGGGGGGGGGGGTTAGATAGCTTGCAGACAGGGTTTGAGTAGGAAGAAAAATAATACATCTAAACAGATAAATCAGTTTCAACAAAATGGGAACACAACAGATGAGAAAGGGGGGAAAAATCTGGTTTCACGTGCTTCAGAAAAAAAGATCAGGTAAAGTTATTTAAACACACAGTCAATGCAAGGATGAAACTTTTCTTGTAAATAAACTTAAAACATTCGTTAATAACCTTGGGTTTTTCTTAAAAGCACAGAGAGGAAAGAAAATTGAACTGTGTTCCTCATCCAGTCTAGTTGGCCTGACCAGATTGGGTGAAGACATTTTCTTTTCCCCTCAGTGTCTCCAACTCTTAATAATTTAAAATTAATATCTGAAAGGATCAGAGACGCTTAACAGTTGCAACAGTTACCTCGAGGACACTCAAAGACTTAGACACACAAATACTTGGACACACACACACATGTGCGCACACAAACAAACAAGGATACCGAGAGGAAAACAAAACTCTGAGCTTTACACACAAACACTGTTCATTCCCACAATAAATCTCAGTTAAATTGGGGAAAGCACAAATCTTAAGGAACAAATCACGTGGTTGCATAGAAGACAGATAATGAGACACAGAAGGAAAGAATTTTTTTTAAAAAATCCCATGTGATCCTGTTTTATATTTTAAGTACCTTTATTTAGCCAAATTGGTCTTCCTGTATCCCTTAGCAAAGCCCATTCTCTACATACACATTTAGCTTTTTGCTTTTTTCCTTATCCCAGCTAGGTAGGCATCTGCCGCTACCAAATTGTTGGAAGAAATATCCTTCTGGGTTCAGTTCCTAGTGGGAAAAAGACACTGGAAACATGGAGGCTATGGTGGACAGGATCACATGGCCTGAGCTCCAGAGTGAAAAGGGAGGATGATCACATGCTTCAAAGTGAAGTAAGAGAGCAAGACGGGCTGATATACTTGACAAAGGGTGGGGGCTGTTTTCCTAGAAGAGACGGGAATCTTCCAACACCATTATACATTGGAGGCTGGAACTCTGTCTTTTGTGACTCCAACTTACATACTTATCTAAGTACAAGCAGCAGACCAGAAGATCCATTGCAGTCAGTGGAAGAACACCCCAAAGGGGAAGAACCAAGTTACCAGTTAAATGCCCAGATTTTCCAGATGTTTTTGGGGAGGAAGAAGTCCTTCCCCACATAGAGACCACAACTGTGCTTTCGACCCAGTCCTGGGGAGTGGAGCTAAAATGCCCACTTAGTTGTAGTACCCCATGTCAGTTAGGAGATGCCCCAGTGCTGTTTTACCTGGATCAAAGCACAGAAAACCCTCAACCAGTTTTTAGGGACAACCAAGGGATGAGTACCAAAGAGCTCCACCAGAGAATTTATCCTCAGTTGAGTAGGGCTGCTGAAGCAGAGGACAGAATAGCAGTAACCCATCTTTGAGAGGGGAAATGTATTAGTTTTGCCATAAATGACTAAAGAGGAAAGCATGAGAAATGGTTGCTGGAATTGGGTATGTCTAGTTGAATGAAAAGAAGAGCTGGAGTGACATTATAGCAATGTTCCAATATCTAAGGGGTTGCCATAAAGAAGAGGGGATCAACCTGTTCTCCAAAGCAACTGAAAACATAATAAGAAGCAATGGAAGGAAACTAATCAATGAGAAATCCAAGCTAGAATTAAGGAGAAAATTCCTGACAATGAGAATGATTAATTTGATTCCAGAAGTTGTGAATTCTCCAACACTGGAAGTTTTCAAAAAGAGACTGGACCACTCTTTGTCTGAAATGGTATAGGGCTTCCTGCCTGAGCAGGAGGTTGGACTAGAAGACCTCCAAGATCTCTAAAAAATTTCTAAAATTGTGTACTCACATTTTGGCATGGCTATCAGAGAAAAGAAAAACAACAAGAATTTCAAAGTATATTTTTAAATGAATTTCCTGCAACTTGATATATACAATTTAAAGATGTTCTGCCTGGTTTAAGCTCTATTAGCAAGCATAATTTTGAAACAACAATGTGAAATATAGGAAGTAAGTATACATAGATATTCCATACTGGAGGGAAGATTTGAACTGTTCACTGCTATGAAAAAAAAAAAGACATGTTTGAAATAATTCCAAGAAATTACTTTCTGTATTAATATTTAGAAGAATTTCAGGAAAATAAATTCTTCCTTGGATAAGAGGTCTATAGGGAGCATGCATAAGCATACCAAAGTGCCTACTGTCCCTGTCCTATTGTTTCTTTTATTTTTCTTATATGTATCCATGTATTCATAACTATGTTTATACTTATACCTATTATCTTGTAAGCAATTGACGAATCAAATCAAATCAAATAAATAAATAAAATAAATAACAACTCAAGAGAATATTGCTCTACTCTCTTGCAGATGACATATGGCACATTAATCCAAGAGGAATTTCAGACCAGGAAACTCTCTTCAGTTTATTTCAAGGTCCCAAATGTGGACCACAGGGCCTTGGGATTATCCAACTGCTTCATCATTTCAGCTGGACGTAGATTGGAATTTTTGCTGTTGATAACAATATTGGAGAAAATTTGTTCCTTTATCTCCCTCTAGAAGGATCTGGAAGGAAATCATACAACATTTCTTAAAATGGGGGAATGTCAAAATATCTGTGCACTGGCAGACTTGAACAATTGGCCCTATCCTACAAAATGAAGTTTAATATGGAGAAATTTTATACCCAGAGACAAAAAAAACCAAAAGCACAAATACTTAAATTTCTTTAAATGAGATCATGTTAAAATATCTGTTCATCTTAGTGCTATGCAAAGGAAGGCGAACTGCATTTATTATTCATTGTAAAAATTAGATACATTTCAAAAATGAAGCACCTTGTATTGCAATTTTCCCTCTGTACATTTTATTAGCAAGTGCACATTTAAACATCGTCCATTTATTCTCTCATCAAAAACAAAGTAATTATCTCCTGTAGGCATCACCATATTTTCTTCACTAGGCAAAAACCTCCAAGATTGAACAGAAGGCTATTTCAAGTCAACAACAATCAATTTATTTTGAACCCCAAGGGACTGACAGAAGGATAATAATGGCTATTGGTCAGAGTCATTGCAATGAGTTTCCTGCCTCTATTTTCCTCTGCAAAAATATCTGTTCATTCTATTCAAGAGATGAATTTGCACACTCATGGATCTCTAAAGACCCAATGGTGGATTTTCTGATTAGGTACATTCTCAGATATAAACCTTGAATTAATCACTATTGGAATAATACAACCTTTATTGTAGGATAGGATGAAAGAGGAGACATTTTGAAGAGTGAAAATGTTGTTCCTCCTGATGTTCTTGATGAAGAAAATAGTGACTCTGAGCTGCCCAGCAAGTGACGCTTTTCTTGTTCCACATGAATGGTACCAACCTGGGGACCTCCTCATTGGTGGGATAGTGTCCCACACACAAATTACAACCTTTATGAAATTAATTTTAAGGAACACCCATATATAACATCTTATAAAGAACTAAAGTAAGGATTCTGTTTTCTTTTTCTAATCTTAATAATTTTCTCAAAAATTGCTTATGAGAGTAAAAGGTTCTCAGTATAAATGTAGGTCTCATATCTAATCTAAGTCTATCTTTCAAATGTTTTTAGTTATAGGAGAATAAACCTTTTCTCTTTATTTTATGGTGAGGAGTTTGTCATAAAATGTATGAAATTTTGGTGCAAAACATCTTTTGAAGAACATTTAAGAAGCATAAGGTAATACATACACACACACACACACATACACACAAAAGTATATATTGTCACTCTGAAAAAACATACATAATAAATGACTCATACATGTTGGAATTGTTCATATTTTATTTTTCAGGGAAAAGTTAGAAACTAAATGGAGTTCCATGAAAAAAGTGCTATTTTTATTTCTTGTAGTGGATATTTGTTTCAAATCATGTAAATAGTGTACAAAAGCTAATTTGAACTGTTTAAAAATTATTCCATATTTTATAAAACCTATTACTTTTCTACCTTCATCTGAGAAAGATGTTTCTTATTTCATATAGAAATGATGCCACTTCATGAGAATTTGCCAACTTCCTTTTTCAACTGGGATATTTAAATCATTTTCAGTGTAATAATGAAATTTTACCAGCACATCCTTGTCTTGGCCTTTGCTGTGAAGAAGATCAATGAGGACTCCCAGATCTTACCTAACATCACTCTTGGGTTCCACATCTATGACAGTAACTACTATTCAAGGATGACCTATTGCACTACTCTGGACCTACTTTTTAAATCCCAAGAATTTACCCTTAACTACAAATGTGATCGCCAGAAGACTCTCATGGCTATCATTGGGGGACTGGATTTTGTCACATCATCTTATATAGCTGAAATTATAGGATTCTTCAAGATTCCACAAGTCAGTTCTGAAGGGTTTGAGAATAAAATTCTTAATCCTATGTTTGTTATTGAATAATTAATGGGCATCAAAGATTAGGCTTAGTTTTCTGTTAAGGCATTCTGCATGGCTTAAGGTCCACTACTTGGAATTATTTTCTGAAACAACAATGCCAGTTACTGGAAGTGAGTATCCATGCCTGAGGGAAGATTTGAATGGCTTCTATTAAAACAATTAATCTAGTACACGTGTTTAAAATATGTTCATGCAATGGGAACATTCTCAGAATAATAGAGTTAGAAGGGACATTGGAGGTCTTCTAGTCCAAGAAATGTATTATTATATTCTGAAAAGAATACTGGAAGAAAAATTTTCCTTGGATATTTTTATATGAAAAACAAGATAGGAAAATTAAATTGAATCTAAAGACTCAATACAATACCCTTATATTTTATTTTAGCTGACATATGGTTCATTAGCCCAAGAAGAATTTCAGACCAGAAAGCTCTCTTCACCTTATTTCAGGGTCCCCAAAGAGGACCATCAGTACATTGGGATCATCCAACTGATTCATCATTTTGGGTGGACATGGATTGGGATATTTTCTGTTGATAATAATAATGGAGAAAATTTCTTACAGAAAATGCAGCCCTTACTTTCAGAGAATGGAATCTGCTCAGAGTTTATAGAAAGGCTTGCTCAACAATTCCACTGGGAAAGATTCTCAGAATATTATCAAACAATCTTCATTATTTACATTCATTTGATGAATAGGAAAGCCAGTGTGTTTCTTGTTTATGGAGGAGTCTGGACAATTATATGGCTAAGATTTGTTACATTTCTGTTAGACCCTGAAAGCAAGGAAGCTGAATTATTAAGAAAGGTGTGAATCATGACTGCACAGATTTTGTACTACCAGGCATTCAAATCAGTTCAGATCTGAAGATGTTTCATGGGGCTGTTTCCATCACTGTTCATTCGACAGCAGTTGCCAGTTTCAAGGAATTTCTCCAGACCATAAATCCTCTTTCAGATGACAGAGATGGGTTTCGACAGAATATTTGGGAACAGTCATTTGATTGTTCATTTCCAAAACCAGAATTACAAGGAATGGACAATAGGCAGTGCACTGGGGAGATGGAGTTGGAGGATATTCCTACACCGATATTTGAAATGGAAATGACTGGCCAAAGCTACAGTGTCTACAATGCTGTTCATGCTGTGGTTCATGCTTTGCAGGCTCTATACATGTCGGGGTTAATAGGATGAAAACTAGGATGGATAAAAAAACTAATCTTCCAAATCTGCAGGCTTGGCAGGTATTCTCTTTGCATTTGACACCTCTTTTAATTTCATTGAGCAGTTTGATGTACCTGTAGAATTATGTTTTGAACCCATTCTCGAAAGTCGTAGTATTTTAGAATCCATTTATATATGAGACAAACATAGGAATAAGGAAGAATTTCTTGACAGAAAATGAATTAATGCAAAAATTTGCCTTCAGAAATCCTGGGTGCTACACAACTTGAGATTTTTATGAAGTGATTGGAGAATCATTTGTCAGCTTTGTTGTAGGGTCTTCTCCTTGAACAAGCTAGCTTACTAGAAGACCTCCAAGGTTCCTACCAACTCATTTACGTTGTGTTGTATAAAACAGATACAGAAAAACTGGTCTGTGTTGTTATTTTGTCATTCAGGTATTCTGCCATTCTGCTCATCCAGAAAGTGCTATAAAAATAATGGTTTAGGTACCAGTAGAAGTTGAAACAATGATGTATCTGCATAGAGATGAGTGGTTGAACAACTAGCCTTGTGGTGCTACCAGAACAATCTGGAACTGAACACACTGAAAACCATTGAAATGGTGGTAGACTTTAGGAGTAACCCTCCCATACTACCATCTCTTACAATACTAGGCAACACAGTATCAATTTCTAGGTTCGTCCAAATTCTAGGTTATGTCATATTTAGTATTTATATGATTTGTCAATCACTTACAAGATACAGGTAGAAGAATAAATATACTTTTGAATACATGAGATAGATATTTATAAGAAAAATAAAAAAACAATAGGACAGGGATGGTAGGCACGATTGGTGTGCTTATGCAGGCCTCTTAGGAAAGGGGATGAGGTCAATAGTAGACAGTCTAAGGTTAAAGATTTTAGGGTTTGGGAAAGAAACCAGAGTCAGGCAGAGTATTACAGACATTGACCACTCTGTTGCTAAAGTCGTATTTCCTGCAATCAAGTTTGGTGCGATTAACCTTGAGTTTGTATCTATTCTTTGCTCTTGGATTGTTATGGTTGAAGCTGAAGTATTCATTGACAGGTAGGACATTGCAAAGTATGATTTATATACTATATTTAGATCGGTCCAGAGGTGGCGTAGTTCTAGATTTTCTAGGTCTAGAGTTTCAAGTCTGGTGGCATTAGGTATTCTGTAAATGAGTAGGAGCTGGAGAACCTCTTCTTGTGACATATTTCTGGGACTTTTTTCAATTGTGTTAATATCAAATACACTCTAGTTAGTAGTGTGATATTACCAGAGAAGAAGCTATGCAGGATTAGATTTAAAACTCTTAATGCCTTTTTGGCTATATAGTTACAGTGAGATCTAGCACTTAGATCATTTGAGATGAGTACTCCAAGGTCCTTGACAAAGTTTGGATCCTCAGCAAGGTCTTGACTATTTAGCTTGTATTTTATTTTCTGATTTTTTCTGCCAATATGTAGGACAGAGCATTTATTTGTTGAGATTTGAAGTTGCCATTTGATTGACCATTCTGATACATAGTCAAGTTCTTTTTGGAGGGTAGTAGTATTGTCTGTGGTGTTGAATAGCTTTACATCATCAGCAAAGAGAATGCAGTTGCTCTTAATATGATCAGAGAGGTTATTTATGTAGAGTATGAAGAGAGATGGTCCTAAAACGCTGCCTTGGGGGACACCACTGTTGACGGCTATAGAATTTGATAGGACGCTCCCAATTTTGACCATTTGTTGTCTGTTTGAAAGGAATACTTCTATCTAGTTATGCAGGTGTCTAGAGATACCATAATACCTAATTCATGTAATCTTTTGAGCTCAGAATGTAGCTGTTGGGATCTGTACATGTTGCTGTAAGGTTAGATCAGGGTGAGAACGAAGGTTCTTATGGTTGTTGTTGCTCCTTATGAGTGAATTTATTGAGAAAATGAATTTGTGTTTGCTTGTTTTTTTTTTTTTTTTTTTGCAAACAATCCTGCAGAGGCGTGGGATCATCAAGCCATCTTAGTTTTTAAGCTCAGGACTGACATGGGAAATATCAAGTATTTCTTCAGGGAGATGGTTGATGCTTGATTTTCTCGGATGAAGTTTCGAACGTTAGAGATGTCATCATTGTCATTGGCCTCTAGACCAAATAAGATGGCATTTGGTCACTTCCGTTCATGCTTGTTAGGGATAACATTGTTTTACCCTAACTGTTTTGGGTAAAGATAATAAAATGATGAATCATGGTTTGTCAGATAAAGTGTATGTGACTTTAAGCTAAAGGAATGTAATTAAGGGTGCAGCTGTAAAAGTACTATATAAGCAGCAAGGCACTCTCTGGCTCTTACTGGCTGGCTTATTGAAGACTGCATTCTTGCTGGATCGGGAGGAGAAGAAGTGTTGGATTACTTTGAAGATATTTCTCAACGGAGAGAAGATAAGTTTTGGACAGATTTATTATATGTGTACTGACACTGGCTATTCGACACGGACTTTGCAATTAGAGTATCCTCGACAAGACTTGACTGAATTTGATATATGACTAATGGACTGTTTATAATGACTATGCTATAATTCTTAAATGGAATAAACTATATTTTTGATAGCACAAGCGTATCTGTATTTTTACTGCGTGTTAACGAGAAGGCTTATCTCACACATTTACCTGTCTTCCTATCTGACTTCGCTGCACATTCTGTTTAGTTTGTTTACCTTAACACCCGTTGAGGGAATCCAGGCTTAACACTGGTTATTGGCCCAGAGAGACTGCAAAGTCAGTTTAACTAGGATAAAAACAGGTTTATGTAAAAAGTGAGATTTTGTGTTGTTACATCGTTACAGTAAACATACAGCTGTGTTTTTTATCAATTATATTTTTATATCCATATATTGAAACATGGCACAAGTTTGTCTACAAAGTTTGTCCCTTATATCCAAGCTGGATGGAACAAACTATGTTTCATGGTCTATTAAATGTAGTCTACTTCTACGAAGAGAAGGTCTGTGGAATATAATTAAGAATCCACCTAACGTAGAAGAATGGGATCCTGAAGATGAGGAAGATAGTAAAAAGATAAAAGAATTTAAAGAGAAAAATGAGCAAGCATTTTGCATCATAGGATTATCATTAACTGATCAGCAGCTTGTTCATATACGCGGAGAACAAACTGCAGTTGGGTGTTGGCAAAAACTGAGGAGGATTTATGTTCGAGATAAAGTTGGTGCTCACATAAATCTTACACGGAAGCTTTTCCGCACGTATCTCCAAAAGAATGGTGATATGCTGAGTCATTTGAATACTATGAAAAGCATTTTTCAAGAACTTCATGAGAAAGAGTAAATTTTCTCTGAACTACACCAGGTCTACATAATTCTATCTTCATTAGACGAAAGTTTTGATGACTACGCAACTTCCTTGAAATATTGCCTAAAGAAAGTCTAACTTTAACTGATATCACTGGCAGATTGATTGAAGAGGCCAGAAGAAGGCTTGAAAGAGATCAGTTAAGGAGGGAGCAACCTCAAAAGGAAAATAATGAATCTCCTACTGCATTCGCAATTAAAAAGTGGTTTAATTGTGGAGGAGAGGACATTTTGCAAGATTTTGTAAGAAACCAAAGCGCCAGAATGCAAGCCAGAATACTGTAAGCCATCAAAGAAGAAATAAGAATTATGAGTTAGCAATGTATAGTAATGGAGTTGTAAAAATAATTTATGGGTGGTTGACAGTGGTGGCATCCCACTGTATTACAAATGATAACAAAAATTTGTAAAAATGTCCATGAGTTCACAGCATATCTCATTGGCAAATGGATGGAAACTTAAAGCAAAAGGTGAAGGTATAGCTCATAGTATAAAGGAGAACATAAAAATGTTATATGTACCTCAACTTAAATTTAATTTGCTTTCAGTTAGAATGTTGGTTAGATTAGGATACATAGTTACCTTAGGGGAGATACTTGTTTAATTGAAAAGGAAGGTAAGAAAATTACTGCAACGTTAAGAGGTGACTTATATGTGTTAAATGATAATGGTTTAAATGTGGCTAAACACAGTTTTTGATAATAAGAAACCTCATGATGAATGTATTCACTTGTTACATAACCGAAGGTTAGGTCATTTAAATTTTAAAATGATTAAGAGAACTGTTCAACTATCTAAAGGAATAAGTTTGAAACCTTGTAATAAGTATTTGCAATGTTCTGCTTGTAATCAAAACAAAAGCAAAGTTATACCGGCAAATAGAGTTGATGGATTTACTACCAAAGAGCCTTTAGAGGTAGTATTTGCACGATATAATAGGTCCTAAAAAGCCAAGTGTAGGTGGTGCTAGATACATATTAAGCATAATGGACCACTATTCTAGGTATGGTTTCTGTTTTTAATGAAGAGAAAAACTGAAACGCACACAAATTTCTTTAATTGGTTAAAATTTGCAGAGAGGAAAACTAAAAAGAAATTAGTAACTCTTATAACAGATAATGGCAGCGGAATTTACAAATAATAAATTCCAGAATAGACTTAGAATGGCAGGTATTCAATATAAAAAGTCTGCACCATATAGGCCTCAACATAATGCATTTATAGAGAGAAGACGCCAAACACTGCAATCAATGGGAAGGACAATGTTATCTGATTCTGGATTACCTGACAATTTGTGGGGAGAAGCTATAATGTGTGGTAATCACATATTAAACAATGTTGTTAATTCAACAACAGGTGAATTACCATTCACTCTGTGGCATAGTAGGAAACCTGATTTGAGTTATATTCACACATTTGTGCACCAGCATGGGTGCATATCCCTACACAACTCAGGCACAAAGGACAACATAGAGCTAAAAGATTAATTTTTGTTGGGTATCAAGCAAACCATAGATCTTATAGATTCTGTGGAACCAGGTACATCTAGAGTATACTGCAGTGCTAGTGCACAATTCCTAGAACATATAGGATGGAATAGATTAGAGCAGGATTCAGATAATGATGTTATTATAGAACACTACAAGAGGCAGAAAGAAAAGACTAGTTATAAGAAAAGTCCAATTAAAGAAGAAATCCATGAAGAGCAAATAGAACCAGATCAAGAGGAAATAATTGATCAAGAAGAGATAGATAGTCAAGAACAGGAAATAAAAGAAAGTCCACCTGTAAGTCCAGTTATACCTAGACGCACAACGCCAGATAACCAAACCAACCTGATAGATATCAGGCCAGTATTTTTTGCCAAGTAAATAAAGTTCCTACTAGCATAGATGAACTTAAGATGTATCCTGCTAAGGATCAGGAGAATTGGCAAAAGGCAATGGAAAAAGAGTTAAATTCTTTAAAGGAAATGAAGGTTTATGAAGAAACCAAATTACTCTCCAGGAGAAAAACCATTGGGTGCAAATGGATATTTAAAGTAAAGACTGGAAATAATGGGAAAATAACTTATAAAGCTAGATTAGTAGCACAAGGATTTAACCAAATGTATTTGATTATGATGAGGTATTTGCACCAAATCTTAACGCTACAACTTTAAGAGCAGCGTTAGTGTGGGCAGCTAAGAATAATTATATAGTTAACCATTTAGACGTAGAAACTGCATATATCTACATGCACCATTACAGCATACAATATATTTGAAAAACCGCTTGGTATAAAAGATAAAAAGTAAATAGCAATGATTGTTGGAAACTTAAGAAGAGTTTATATGGATTGAAACAATCTGGCTATGAATGGAACCAATATATTGTGAAAGAATTAAACAATATAGGGTTTAAATCTGGTTTAGCAGATCCATGTATGTTTAAAAGAGAAAATAATGGAACGGTGTCATTATTGTTATTATTTACAGATGATATTGCTTTATTACTAAGACCAATAATGAAGCTACTGAGATTATTTCATTATTAGCCAAAAGGATAAAATTAAAGCATTTAGGTGAAATTAAAAAGTATCTAGGATTGACCATTAATAAAACCACAAAAGGATTTAAGATATCTCAAGAGGATAAAATTTGCCAATTAATTAAATTGTATAAAATGGAACTTTGTAAGCCTGCAAAGACTCCAATGAGTCAGGAAATTTGCAAAAATGGATGCTCAAAGTCCCAAATTTGATAAGACCATATATCAATCTTGATTGGTAGCTTATCATATATAAGCAATTGGTCTAGGCCAGATATAGCTTATAGTGTTAATCAGCTGGCACGATATAATAATGATCCACATCAATATCATTGGCAAGCATTAAAGAGAATTTAAGATATCTTAAAGGAACAATGCATCATGCATTGTATCTAGAGCTAAAAGGTGATTTGATTCTTAGTGCCTATGCAGATGCAAGTTTTGCAACTGACATAAACATCTAGAAAATCAACATCTGGGATGGTTATATTATTTGGTAAGACTCTAATAGGGTGGAGGTCAATCAGACAACAGCATATTAGCTTGTCAACGATGGAAGCAGAATTTTCATGTCTGTCATTACTATGTACTGACTTAATTTGTACAAACAGTTATTATTAGACATGGGTATAACTGTTAAAGATTCTATTATTGTGTACGAGGACAACCAGGCAGCTATACAGTTAGCTACTAATATTGCCAAAGACTAGATCAAAGCATACTGATTTAAGATACTTAAATGTTAGAGAATCTATTAAAAATGGTCTAATTAAACTAGAGTACTGCATGACAGAAGAAAATATTACAGACCAGTTTACAAAGGCACAAGGTGTTGTAAAATTTAAAGAGAGTTGTGACAATTATGATTTGAAAGTGTAAATGGATATATTATTGTAATATTTATTATTATTACCCAAAGGGGAGAATGTTAGGATAACATTGTTTTACCCTAACTGTTTTGGGTAAAGATAATAAAATGATGAATCATGGTTTGTCAGATAAAGTGTATGTGACTTTAAGCTAAAGGAATGTAATTAAGGGTGCAGCTGTAAAAGTACTATATAAGCAGCAAGGCACTCTCTGGCTCTTACTGGCTGGCTTATTGAAGACTGCATTCTTGCTGGATCGGGAGGAGAAGAAGTGTTGGATTACTTTGAAGATATTTCTCAACGGAGAGAAGATAAGTTTTGGACAGATTTATTATATGTGTACTGACACTGGCTATTCGACACGGACTTTGCAATTAGAGTATCCTCGACAAGACTTGACTGAATTTGATATATGACTAATGGACTGTTTATAATGACTATGCAATAATTCTTAAATGGAATAAACTATATTTTTGATAGCACAAGCGTATCTGTATTTTTACTGCGTGTTAACGAGAAGGCTTATCTCACACATTTACCTGTCTTCCTATCTGACTTCGCTGCACATTCTGTTTAGTTTGTTTTCTTAACACCCGCTGGGGAATCCAGGCTTAACAATGCTCAACAGCGTCTTTGATGGGGATGGGAATATCAACATTTGTAGGATTTGTTGTTTTTTGTGGATTGGGTTTTGATTGCAGTTGTTGAATTTTCTTCTTTTTCTTTCTTCTTTTTGTTTATTGTGAAATGAATGATATTATTGTAAATGCTGAGATTTGGTCTAAAAGATGGTACGAATTTACAATCAAAGTCTTGATAGTAATATAATACAATATGAATAGTTGATCTACACAATATGAATCTTAATTTAAATTTAGGAGTGAAACACTGTTAATATTGTGCACAAGAGATATGTACCAAACCAACACACTGTATAATGGAAAGATGATTTTATTTGATTTTTTTAATGTTTGTGTGAGTCTATGTTTGTTGTCAAAATAAAAATTTCTTTAAAAAAAAGAAATGGTTAGAACAAATGGTGGGAGAACATATACAATTTAAGCCAGAATTATTCCTATTAGGAATATTAACAGAAGGTTACAGTAAAGTCTCAACATATCTAATACTACATGTACTGACAGCAGCAAGAATGATTTATGCGCAGCAATGGAAGAATGATAATGCACCACCAGAAAGAGAGATAATAAGGAAAATATTGGCTTGTGCAGAACTAGATAGATTAACTGTAGAACTGAAACACAAGGGGGAAACAGAATACTACGATACCTGGAACAAGTTCTATCAATGGTTGCAGAAGAGAGGGGAGGTTGGAACAAAAGTAATCAGGATGAATAGACCTAGAATGTGATATGAGAAAGGATTTAACTGAGTAGGATGGTCAAAACAACTGTAACAAAATCAATATTGTATAAATAATATCAATGTTAATTGTTTAGCAATATTTGAGTATGTATGGCAGAATAATGCCAGGATGGTTGCACTGCATTTGATATTCACATTTGTAAACAATAAAAATATATACAATGAGAAAAGGGGCCTTGGAATGTTAGCGGATGATCACTTAAACATGAGTCAGCAGGGTGCAGCAGCAGCCAAGAAAGCTAATATAATTCTTGTGTCAGCTAGCCTGCTTCGTGCTACCATGGAAAATGGGAGACAGGTCAGTGGAGATATTTTCATTGCAGCTTTGAACTACGGTCTGTGCTCTTCAAGGTCATCTCTTCTAGCTTTGGTATGAAAGCGTAACTCTAATTTAGATAGAAACTGGTTACTCTGCAAGTGATGTTTCCTCTGTTTTCATTATGGGTGGCACATACTTTACCAGTTTTATAAACTGAAATTTAATGAACATCCTTGAATAAACCTTATGACATACTTGGAAGAAGTTTTATTTATTCGTTTAAGAGAATGTATATGACCACTCAATCACTTTCTGTGTCTCTGAGCTGCTTAAATAAAAATAAAAACTCAATATACAAACAATAAAAACACATCCCCTAGGATAACAATCAATCAGATGAGCCATTTGATAGGTTCCAACCCACTCTGGTTTACACAGGCCTATTGGCAAAACAGGTGCTCAGGGCTTTGCAAAAGAGCAGGGGGTCAAACTCAAGGCCCGGGGCTGGATCTTGCCTGCAGTGTGCTTAGATCTGGCCAATGGTGCCACCCTGGAAATAGCAAAGGACTGGCCTGCAGTGCATTGGCCAGTGAAAACACAGCTCCGTTTTTGCTGGCAGAGGGTTGCAGGAGGTCGTCGCAGCAGAAAACAGAGCTTGGGAGCCCATTTCACTGACAGAGCACCCAGACCTCCACAGGCACCCTTGACACAAGTGACATATGCTGACTACTCCCACCTCACTCCCCCACACCGAGGTTAAACACAACCCTGATGGCCCCTCAATGAAATCAAGTTTGATACCCCTGCAAAAGCGTGTCAAAATGGGAACCAATCTAATCTCCATGTGGATGATATTCCAGAGGAGGGAGACATTACAAAGAAGACACTTCCTCTGGGTCCCACCAGATGTCCTTAATTAAGGGAGAATACCCACAAAATTCCCTGCCTCCCTGCTCTACTGGATCCCATGGATCTTATCAGGAAGAGATAGATCTTCAAATAACCTGTGTATTTTGTATTGGAAATTCCCCTCTGTGCATTTTTTTAGTAATTTAAAAACATTGGCCACTTATTCTCTACAAAAACAAAGTAATCATCTCCTACAGGAATCACCATATTTTCTCCACTAGGTACAAACCTTCAAGACTGCAGAGAAGACTATTTCAATTCAACAACAATCAATGTATCTTGAACCCCAAGGGATTGGCACAAGGATAATGATGGGTGTGTGTCAAAGTCATGGCAATGTGTTCCCTGCCTCTATTCTCCACTGGCAGAATATCTGTTCAAACCCTGATGCCATTAAAGAAATAAATTTTCAGTCTCGTGGATCTCCAAATACCCAGTAGTGGATTGTCTCACTACTGAACACTCAGATATAAACCTTGAATTAATCACTGGATAACAATTGGAATAATACAATATTTTCTCTAAAATAGGATACATTTTTAAAAGTGAAGATGTTTCTCCTCCTGATTTTTCTGGTGAAGAAAATAGTGACTCTGAGCTGCCCTGCAAGTGATGCTTTCCTTGTTCCACATGAGTGGTATCAACCTGGAGACTCATCATTGGTGGGATGGCATCCCACATAATTTACAACCTTTTGAAATAAATTTTAAGGAATATCCTAGTATAACCTCTTATGATGTACCAAAGTAAGGTTTTCTTTTTCTAATCTTAATTAGTTTTCCCAAATTGCTTATGAGAGTAAAAGGATTTCAGCATAAATGTAGGTTTTATATCTACTCTAACTCTCTCTGTCCTACAAATGTTTCTAGTTATGGAAGCATAAATAATTTTCTTTACCTTATGGTAAAGTTTGTCATATAATGTATGTAACTTTAGTGCAAAACATCTTTGAACAACATTTGTAATATTTTTTAAAAAAATATGTATCACTAATCTTATAAAAAACACATAAAATAAATGACTGATACATTCTAGAATTGTTCATATTGTATTTGGTGAAAAAAAGTTAAAAACATTTTGTATCATGAAAAATGCACTATTTTTATTTCTTCTAGCAGTTATTTGTTGCAAATTATGCAAATACCATAGAAAAAGAAAAATTGGAAATAGTTGAAATTATTCACCATTTTAGAAAATCTATTAGTTTCCTCCTTTCATCAGAGAAAGAAATGCTTGATATTCATACAGAAATTATGTCACCTATTGAGAACGATCAACTTCCTTTTTCAACTGTGGTATTTAAATCATTTGCAGTCTAATAATTAAGTTCTACCAGCACTTCCTTGCTTTGGCTTTTGCTGTGAAGGAGATCAATGAGGACTCCCAGATCTTACCCAATGTCACTCTTGGGTTCCACATCTATGACAGTTACTACAACCCAAGTATGACCTATCGCACCATTCTGGACCTCCTTTTCAAATCCCAGGAATTTGTCCCTTACAAAAGTGATATCCAGAAGAATCTCATGGCTATCATTGGGGACTGGATTTTGTCACATCATTTTATGTAGCTGAAATTACAGGATTTTTCAAGATTCCACAAGTAAGTTCTGAAGGGGTTGAGAAGAAAATTTTAATCTTATTGTTGTTATGGAATAATGAATAGGTATCAACGATTAGGTTTAGATATTAAGATGTTGTGCATGGCTTAAGGTCTCCTGCTTGGTATTCTTTTCTGAAGTTACAATGCCAGTTACAGGAAGTGAGTATCAGGAGACATTCCATTCCTGAGGGAAGATTTGAATTGCTTCTATTAAAACAATTGATCTAGTATCTATGTTTGAAATATTTCCAAAAATTGTTTCTATATACTTTAAAGAATGCTGGGGGAAATCTCCCTTGGATATATTTTGTATGAAAACAAGATAGGAAAATTAAATTTAATCTAAAGACTCTAAAGAATACTACTGGACTTTCTTTTAGCTGACATACGGCTCATTAGCCCAAGAGGAATTTCAGACCAGTAAGCTCTCTTCACTTTATTTCATGGTTCCCAAAGAGGACCATCAATACATTGGGATTATCCAATTGCTTCGCCATTTCAGGTGGACGTGGATTGGCATATTTTCTGTTGATAACAACAATGGAGACAAATTCTTACAGAAAATTGAGCCCTTACTTTCTGAGAATGGAATATGTTCATCGCTTATAGAAAGGCTTGATCAAAAAATCCACTTGGAAGATTTCCTAGAATTTTATCAAAAATTCTCAATAATTTCTATTAATATGTTCTATAGCAAATCTAATGTATTTCTGGACTATGGAGAATCCTGGACAATTATGTGGGTAAGATTTACAACATTTCTGGTGGACCCTGAAACAAGAAAAGTGAATTATTAAGAAAGGTGTGGATCACGACTGCAAAGATTGACTTTGTACTGTCAGGCGTTCAGATGAGTTCGGATCTCAAGATGTACCATGGGGCTATTTCCTTCACTGTTCATTCCAGAGCAGTTGTAGGTTTCAGGGAATTTCTTCAGGCCATAAATCCTGTTTCAGACTACAGAGATGGGTTTCGACAAGATTTTCGGGAACAGTCCTTTGATTGTTCATTTCCAAAGCCAGAATTACAAGGAATGCATAGTAAGAAATGCACTGAGGAGATGAAGTTGGAGGATCTTCCTGCACCTGTGTTTGAAATGGAAATGACTGCCCAAAGCTACAGTGTCTACAATGCTGTTTATGCTGTGGCTCATGCTTTGCAGTCTCTACACATATTGATGTTCAATAGGAGGAAAACTATGATGGGTAAAAACCTGATCTTCCACAGCTGCAGCCTTGGCAGGTATTCCCTTTGCAATGGACTTTCAATGAGCAGCTTAAAGTAGAATTATCTTTTGAACCCATTCTGAAAAATGTTAATATATTTTGCATGTGTAATCTACTATGTGAAAAACATAGAAATAGGACAATTTGTTTACAGTGATAACAATTAATCAGTAGAAAAATTTGCCTTTAGAAGTTCTGGGTGCTTCATAATAGGGAATATTTATAAAGAGATTGAACAGCCATTTGCTTGAAATGTTGTATGTTCTTCTCCTTGAGCCTGCTGTTTTACTAGAAAACCTCCAAAGTCTCTTCCAACAGTGTTATATTGTTTTTGTATAAAATAGATACCAAAATCCCCCCCAGTTTCTGTTGTTATTCAGTCCTTTAGTTATTCTGCTATTCAGATTATTGAGAAGCAACTATAAAATGATGGTATGCATGGATGAAATCTTCTTTGTGGCAGCCATTGCTGACTGCTGCTCCACCGCTTTTGGAAAAGGGAGTAAAGCCAGCTGAGGAGGGGGTTGTGATTCCCCCGGACCTTGCTGGGTCTCCTATCTTTAGTCACCTCTACAGGGTGACTATTAACCCCAAATCCGGCTGGATCGGGGCACTCCAGCAGCGAGCACAGCAGGAACTGCGCACGATCGTGGATTCCTGCCGCCGCCAAAGCCTTGGAAAACTGGACAAGAATGTGCAGGAGGAAGCTGAGAAAGTGAAAGTTTTTGGCTGAACCGGGATAACAAATAACATCTAAATACCCTTGAAACTTGACTTTATTAAAGATACATTTTTCCCAAAGAAGATCGTAAAAGCGGCGGAAGAAAGTTAAAAGGGAAAGGTTTTTTTTCATTCTCTTTCCCTATGGAAATAGCAGATGGAAATCAGAAACCCGTTTTGGCATCAAGGTAATTAAATTTGAAAATTAAAGCCAAGGGAACATTAAAGATTTCTGAACATTGGAATTAAAAAAAAATTCTTGCTATAAGTGGGAAGGGAATATTAAGACTTTGCTGGAGGAGGCTGCTTGGAGATTATAAGATCAGAGTTGAACTGTAATAAGACTTCTAAAAGATATACTTTGGAACTTTACATTTGAACTGTACCCCATGAAGAGAAAGTTTAAAAAGAAGAAAGTGCTAAATGAAACAGTTTGTGTCTATTTGGATTGCTTGGTGACTTTGGGACTTTGGAAATTATTATTTGAAAGACTAAAAACTTTTGGGTTGTTTAATTTTTTTCACAATGGCATTATCTGTTGAAGAATTGAAAATGGAATTTAAAAAGCTAAAAAAGAAGAACAAGAAGGGAAGGGCTCTTCTGGAACTGTTTTTCATTTTTAGAAATGGCGATTTCTACCTATCAGAAATTACAAGAACAAAAAGGCTGGGATGATGAAGAAGAAGCCACCTTTAATGAACAAACAACTTTAGTTGGGGAAGAAAAGGGAAAGAGGGGAAAGAGAATGGAGAATTTAAGACTTAAAAAACAACCAAAAAAGAGAAAATAAGGTGAAAAATCAATATAATGTCAGGAAGCGACAGAAAAGAGAAATACAGAAGAGAGTGGAGATTAAGAGGGTGGAGATCAAGAGATGGGGGGTGTAAAAGGCTAGATCAGAGAAGAGAGGAAGGGAAAAAGGGAAAAGAAGTTATAAAGGCTTGAAACAAGGTGTAAAGAAACAGGATTTTTTCAGATAATGGGTAAAATCATAATTAAAAGAGATTCTGCAAAAGTACATAACACTGTATTGTTCTACTTGTATTTGAAACAATGTTAGAAAACTGAAATACTATAAAATATTAAAGGGAATGTGTAAAATGCTTAAGACTTAATGATAGAGTTTAATCTGCTATGGATTATTGTTTTAATTATATTATAAACTTATCATTTTTCTATTTTAAAATGTATTACTTTTTGTTATCACTTCCAAAAATAATCAATTCTCCAAGAACATTCTGTGTGGCTCATTAAATTTTTCATGAGTCACAAGTTGAGTTTTCTGTCTCTATCAGATATTTAGAGAAATAGCTGGCCCTTTTTCAATGTGGCATGCATAGCATGAAACAGCCTTATGTTTGCAATAATCTCTAACTCTCACTTATCTATTAAAGAAAGCTTGTGTCTCAAATTCTAAAAATCTGGAAATTAGTCAGAACTCAGACTCTCAAAATGCTTTGTACCAATGAGTAAATATTAGATATGATCTATCTTGAATTAGGCATTTTAGTAAACTTAATTGGATAAAGTGACATAATTCAAAAAGCTTATTTTCATTCTTCTGTTCATTGTTATATTTCCTTAAAATAATATCAAATAAATAATAGAGTGGACATGTACATTTCCATGCAATATTGATCATCAAATTTCTAAGTGTACATATTTAATCATAGTTATTGGAATGGGAAGAATGAGTGAATGAAACTTGAATATGTTGTTTTCTTCCTATCTCTCTTCTATTCCCTTTCAAGTAGCTCCATTCATTTCTTCAAGGGATTTCTTTTAACAATTCAGCTGGGGAGAGAGTGTTCCTGAATGACAAAGGGGAAGCAACAGGTGGATTTGACATCACCAACTTGATCACATTTCCTAATAGATCCTTTCAGAGAGTTAGAGTTGGAAAGATGGATCTACAGGCTCCAAAAGGAAAGGAATTATGGATTGATGAAGATATGATTGAATGGAATACAGCTTTTAACCAAGTATCGAATTAGTGAACTGTGCATGCCTTAATCCATTATGATCCCATATGGAATCTAGTCTTTTTCAAAATCTGATTCCTGGATTTTAAAGAAACAGTGGAGTATTTTTTTCAAATATTGTTTGTTGATCAAGAACTCATTAAATTGACAAAATGATATTATAAAAGCCATGTTTGTATATTTGATTTGAATTTCCATTTGAAATCACAACAGTGGCCATGTTTCCATGAAATTGTCAGTCTGTGAAATTGTGTACTCTCCCTGCCCTTCAAACAGGAGCTTTTCCACATAATTGTGGTTTCTACATCATTTTAAGTTGTGGATGAAACTAATAAATTCAGTGTTCTCTTCCATGTGATTGTTATAAAGTGTTACTATTTTTTTGCCCTTTCCTACAAACA
The DNA here is from genome assembly GCF_049901735.1 of Notechis scutatus. Lineage (NCBI taxonomy): Eukaryota > Metazoa > Chordata > Lepidosauria > Squamata > Elapidae > Notechis > Notechis scutatus. The sequence goes on from NC_142025.1 coordinate 121,934,356, forward strand.
GGAAAGTTTTACATCATTCTAATTTCTACTTTTTAAAAAATTCCTACATTGTTTTATCTAGTCTTTGGAAAATAAAAAAATAATAATTTTCCTCCATAAAGAAAAAAACCTGTTTTAAATATCTCCAATTTCAAAACCATTTATATTTATCACCAGATTCCTCCACTTTCTCGTTGCAATGACCCTTGTTTCCCTGGATGCTGGAAGAAAAGGATTGAGGGGGTTCAGTTCTGCTGCTATGACTGTGTTCCATGCCCAGAAGGGAAGATTTCAAATCAAAATGGTAGGCAAAGAATTCTTAGCAAATTTTAGTAAATTAATTGGTTGCATAAAATTAATAAGGTGATTTTCAATAATATTGAATACCAGGAAATGAGAATATTTGCAGCTCAGGGTTGAAATAAGGAGTCCTTGGTACTCTGAGCTTGTTTCTTTTCTTGTAAATGTTTTATTTCCTTAACTAGGTAACCTTATCAATGCCAGTAAGGAGTGTTGTTGCTGTTAATTGTATGGGTATCCAATGAAAATGAGTCCAAACACTGCAGCAACTCGAACAGCAGATTAAGGAAATTGAGCATCTATATAACACATTCCAACAAAATGGATACTGACACAATTTTATTAAAAACTCCCTGATAACTCAACCATGTACAGCATAACCAACTCAAACCCTAAAAAGAATTATGTTGTCACGTCAAGAATATCTCAAAAAACCACCAGCAGACTATACAACTGCATGGAATCATACAAGCCAACTAAAGCCCTTCAAAACATCCTAAGGAAATCAAAAGGCCGAGCAACTCCAGAAGAAAAACCAGTCATCTCAACAGAAATGTAAGAAGTGCAAGAACCACTATGTAGGACAAACAGGCAGAAGACGGCAGAGCACATCCATGAACACCAAGTGATGATCAGAAGACATGAAGATTCTTAAAATTCTTTAATTTCACAACATATAGACAGATGCAACTATAGTTTCAATTGGCAAAATGTGACAATAGTAGACCAGGCCAAGTCCAAAAATGCCAGGGAATTTATAGAGGCCTGACACTCTGTCAAATCAGCCATCAGTAGACATACAGACATTAACAACATATGTAGTCTATGCAAATAAGGCAATCAATAAGCTCCAAAGAGAACAAAAAGACTCCAGCAGCTCTCCACCAGTAATCAGCACCCAGATCAGCATAGATGAACCAGATAACAGATAATCAGAGTTGGAAGGGACCTTGTAGGTCATCTAGTCCAAACCCCCACCCAAGCGGAGACCCAACACCATTTCTGACAGAAATCTCTTTTTGAAAGTCTCAAGTGATGGCACTCCCACAACTTCTGAGGGCAAGGTGTTCCAATGGTTGATTGTTCTCACAGTCAGAAAGTTTCTCCTTATTTCCAGGTTAAATCTCTTCTTGTTCAGTTTCAATCCCTTATTCTTTTTCTTTTCTTTTTTTTTTTTGAAAATTTTATTGATTTTTAAAAACAAACATAAACAAACAAAACATAAAAACATAAAACATCTTTTTGAAAGCAGCTTGATCCCGGGTTACATCTCTTCGTACAGACACAAATTCAAGTCCATGCTCATTTTTATATACCATTCCATATCTTATTACCATTCTACATTTTCTATATAGTTTCTCCCTCTTTTAACTTTCTTAATTTTATTTTATTTATTTCATCTCAATTCAGATCATTATACTTATATTCTTTGTCTGTCCTGCTTCAGCTGTATATTATTTTTTCTCACTAAACAAAATTTCTCCTGTAATCACTGATTGGAGTATGATGCCTTTATATCTTTCCCTAAAATAATAACACTTAATATAATACATAACTTTCATTTGGATTCTGCTTGGTACATTCTAAAAGTACACACTGTATTTTAAAAAAAGAAAAATATATATAATATAATTAAAACAACAATCCATACCAATTTAATTCTATCGTTAATATTAATATTCATTTAAATCTTAAACATTTTACACATTACTTTTCAAATAGGTATCATACTTCTATGGGAACACTTATAAACTTTCCATAGTTACTTCCCCCAGTTCACTTATATTTTATAAAACATTGAGTAATTAAAATGTTCCCATTCCTTCCTAATTCAATTCTCTCATTTATTTCATTTCATTTATTTTGTTCACAAAAGTTTCACTGAATTACACTGACTATTTTATCCCACTTTTTAATCATACGTTGTTTCCAATTTTCTAACATTATTTCTAATACAAAGATACAATCTAATCTAATCTAATACAATCTTATGTATCTTTGCAGAATTGCTTTTTTCAGTAAAATTTTCACCCATTATCTCTTAATAAGTCCTGTTTCTTTACATCTTGCTCCAAACCTTTGTAACTTCTCTTCCCTTCCTTCCTCCCTTGCTTCTTCTCTCTCCCTTTTTACCCCTTGTCTCTCCACCTCCATTTCCCTCTTCTGTATTCCCCTTTTCTGTTGCTTTCTAACATTATATCGACTTTTCACATTATTATTCCCCTTTTGGCTGTTTTTTTAGGTTTTAAATTCTCCATTCTCTTTCCCCCTTTCCCCTTTCTTCCCCAGATAAAGTTACTTGTTCATTAAAGATGGCTTCTTTTTTGTCCCAATCTTCCCATTGTGCAGTCTTTTCTTGTAATTTTCGTAAGTACAGATCGCCATTTCTAAGAATTGAAAAATGGAGCCAAAAGAGCCCTTCCCTTCTTGTTCCTCTTCTTTATATTTTTGAAATTCCATTTTCAGTTCATCCACAAGTGATGCCATTGTAGAATTTTTTTAAACAACCACCAAATTGTTTTCAGTCATTCGAATATAATTTCTAGAAGTCCCAAAGTCACCAAGCAATCCAAATACACACAAGCTGTTTCTTTTAACACTTTCTTCTTTTTTCACTTTCTCTTCCTGGGGTTACTATTTAGTTGCAAAGTTCCAGTTAAAATGTATCCTTTAGAAGTCTTTAACTTTAGATTCTTTTAGAAGTCTTAGAAGTCTTTAACTTTAGATTCTTTTGAATTCCAGGCAGACTCCTCCTTCCAAATCCTGCCCTTATTCTTTTCCTCTCCCTTCCCACTTATAGCAAAAAAATTTTTTTAGTATTCAGAAATCTTTATTGTCCCCTTGGCATTTAATTATATTTCCAGTTTAATTACCTATTGGTGCCAAAGCGGATTTTTCTGATTTCTCATTCATCTCACTTTGCTGTCAACGTAAGGAAGGAGAGTGGAGAAAAAACCTTGCCCTTTTCACTTTCATTCGCTTCTTCCGAGTCTTCTTTGGGAGTGATGTATCTTTATAAAATTTAAATTCCAGGATGCCTTAGTTGTTGCTTCTGGTCCCGGTCAGCCAAAACTTTCACTTCTAAACTTCCTCCTGCACTTTCTTTTCCGGATGAGTGCTTCTTTGAGGCAGCCATTTCTGACCGCCGCTCTTACCGCCTTTGGGAAAGGGAGTTTAGACAGCTGAGGAGGAAAGATGTGGCTTTCCTCGACCCTGCTGGGATCTCACCCCTCTTCACCACCTCTACGGGGTGGCTTAGCCCCAAAGCCAGCTGGCTCGGGAACTCCAGCGGCGAGCCCAGGCAGAAACCGCGCACAATTGCAGATTCCTGCCTGCCGCCAAAGCCCTGCAAACCGGAAGTCCCTCTGTTTCCATCCCTTATTCTTGTCTGGCCTACAGGCACTTTAGAAAATAGCTTGACCCCTTCCTCTCTGTGGCAGCCCCGCAAATATTGGAAGACTGTTAAGATGTCTCCCCTGGTCCTTCTCTTTACTAGACTAGCAAAGCCCAGTTCCTGTAACTGTTCTCCATTCAACTGTTTTAGTCTCCAGTCTGCTAATCATCCTGGTTGTTCCTCTCTGTACTTTTTCTAGAGTCTCAAGACCTTTTTGTAATGTGGTGAATAAAACTGGATGCAATACTCTAGGTGTGGTCTTACTAAGGCTTTATAGAGTGGTATTAGTACACAGACCAACAATCAAGTAAACAATACTTTGGCAGTCAAGAAACTGGAAAAGAGCCATCAAAAAAGAGCCAAGCCAAAAAGACCACTAAGACTTTCCCCACCCATACAGATAGGCAAGACACCAGAATATAAACTGACAGCAAACAGCAATCCTTCCTAGAATTGATGATGTTATCTAGCTAGGGTAATGAAATGTCTGCAAGGAAACAAGCAAGCTCAGAGTACACCAAGCACCCCCTCAATAACATGGATTGCTTAGATGAAAAATATCTTTGGTTTTCCTTACAGATATGGAAGACTGTTTTGAATGTTCAGAAGATCATTATCCAAATAAAGAAAAGAATGGATGTATCTTGAAACTGCTAATTTTTCTAACTTTTGAAGAAACCGTAGGAATTGGCTTAGCCTCAGCAGCTCTTTGTTTCTTCTTGTTGACATCTTGGGCTCTTGGAATATTTATTAAGCACAGGGACACTCCTATTGTCATAGCCAACAACCGGTCCCTCACCTACACCCTCCTTGCCTCTCTTCTGCTCTGCTTTCTCTCCTCTTTGTTGTTCCTCAGCCAACCTGGAAAAGTGACCTGCATTCTCCGACAATCAATGTTTGGCATCACTTTCTCTGTAGCCATTTCTAGTGTACTGGCCAAAACCATCACTGCGATTGTGGCTTTCATGGCCACTAAACCAGGATCTCAGATGAGGAAATGGGTGGGAAAAGATTGGCTTTTTCTATTGTAGTTTCCTGTTCCTCTTCCAAGTATGTATTTATATTCTTTGGTTGTCAACCTCTCCACCATTCCCTGAATTGGACATGCACTCAGAGCTCCAAGAAATGATTTTACAATGCAATGAGGGGTCACCTTTCTTCTTCTACTGTGTCTTGGGCTACATGGGTATCTTGGCTGTTGCCAGTTTTATTGTGGCTTTCCTTGCCCGTAAATTACCTGACAGTTTTAATGAAGCCAAGTTCATCACCTTCAGCATGTTGGACTTTTTCAGTGTGTGGATCTCCTTCTTTCCAGCCTATCTGAGCACCAAAGGAAAAGCCATGGTAGCTGTGGAGGTCTTCTCCATCTTGGCCTCTAGTGCTGCTTTACTGGGATGCATATTTTTGCCAAAATGCCACATCATTGTTTTCCCGGCCTGACCTCAACCAGAGGGAGAAACTCAAAAAGAGACATTAGTGCATCCAGTGATTTTTCTGACTCAAAAAATTGCTGAAAAATGACTAGAAATACTATTATCTATAGGAAATATAGCAGTGATAGGAACATATAAGTTTTTATTTCTGTCAAAGAAAGGTTTGTGTAAGAAGTTCATGATTATTAAGATTTACTATGATTGCACATTTCAAAATCAGTGCTCATGATTCTTTCCTTTCAGTAAAGTAAATGTCAGAAATGGTTTAGGGTCTCCTGCTTAGGTGGAGGGTTGGAGTAGATGACCTACAGGGTCCCTTCCAACTGTGATAATCTAAATTTTCATCATTTCTTAAAATTCTTTAACCTAATGTTTTCTCCTTTTCAACACATTTGATTTCGGTCATCTAGCTTTCTATGTTTTTAAACCATTTTTTTTTTATTTTTACAACAAACATGCAAACAAAACATAAAAACATAAAACCCTCTTTCAATTATATACATACAGTGTGTCAGTTGGTTACAATCCTTTGTGCTATCCTCTTTTTTACCATTACTCACAAGTTATATAAATTCTCACCTTATTAATCTAGCTTGTGCTTATGTAATATCAATTATTAAACATTCATTTGACTGAACTATTTTTGGTCATCTAGTTTTCTTATTGTCTTAGGATATTTCAGATATTGGGTCAAGTGTAGTCTAATGTTTGCAGAGACATTTCATGGTTTTTATAGTTTGAATTCCTAAAGCATTACATAAATGTAATAAAAAGCTGGTTTGCATTTAAAAAAATTTTTTAACACAGAATGATAGTATATGAACTTTGGATTTGTTAATTTTTTTTCAAATGTAAAATTTATTGAGTTTGTGATTCTTGTAAGTTTAACAGCAATTTAGAAAAGGATCACCATTATTTGAGTATATTCCTTTGCATGGACTTTAAGCAATAAATTAAATTATTTGAACCCTTGATGTGTGTGCCTGTTTTTTTCTGTCTGACATTAATCTCCACTCCTACAATTCTTTACTGGGGGAGCAATGGAAAACACCAGAATGACATCTGATCAAAAAAGCAGAAGCAGCAGCTGACCATGTCACAGTCGATGCTACACTACACAATTTATGCAATCTGTTCCCTTCCACAACCCTCCAAATAACATTAAAGATGCAGAATTTGATGCAACCAATATCTGTCAACTTCAAACTGAACCTGGCAGGAACCATTTCTCATTTCTCAGTTACCACAGGCTATTCAGGTGTATTTGGGAGGGGGAGAGGTTGGAATGCATTGCCAGACAAAACACTGATCCTTCTCTTGAGAACCCAGGTCATCTTCACAAATATCAGATGAAAAAGGATGGTAGTGCCTAAAGAGCCCACCAATTAATTTAATTGGATAATGTGACCAGTAACACTTGGGGAGGGAATTATTTGCTGTTTTGATTATACTGAAATCCTTGGAAATATTTAGAGTTGGTCTTCCATTTAAGTGTGCTGATATGATGTATCCAATAAATAAGCTGTTTGAGGAAGATTCCAGCCTTGGATATTTGATTTGCTTGAGTTCATTAGTTGGAATCTTGACCATATCCCTGGCACAGCTGGAAATTCTGGTGCTACAGTTTCTGTGGCAAAGGAGTCATGGTAGCCTCAAAGATTCTTTTTTAAAAGGCAACTGGACTTTTTTTTCCATGAGGAAGAAGAAATTTCACTTCTCATTCTCATTCACTTCATTAGTTCTGGCAGGATGGTTGAGCTACGAAGAGATTGGGTCTTATAGGATGGTAGAAGGGTTGACAGGATCAAATTTTCTTTGTAATCAACTGGTAGTTGTTAGGGATAACATTGTTTACCCTAACTGGTTTGGGTAAAAATAATAAATAAGTTATCATGGTTTGTTGGTTAAAGTGTGTGTAACTTTAACTACAAGAATGTAATTAAGGGTGTGGTTGTAAAAGCACCATAAAAGAAGCAAGTCAATTGCAGCTCTCTCTCTCTTGCTTAATGATCCCTAATTACTGGATGGATTGATGACTGCGTTTTTCCTTACTGGAACAGAGGAGAGAAAAGAGTGTTTATTTCTCAACGGAGAGAAGAGAAAATACGGACTGATTTATTGTAAGTGAACTGACATTGGCTATTCAACACGGACTTTGCAAATTGAGTATCCACGACTGGACTGACTGAAATGATACATGACTAATGGACTGTTTATTTTGACTATGCTATAATTCCTAATGGAATAAACTATATTTTTGATAGCACAAGCGTATCTGTATTTTACTGCGTGTTAACTAAAATACAAACTTATCTCACACATTTACCTGTCTGCCTATCTGACTACGCTGCACATTCTGTTTAGTTTGTTTTCCTTAACACTCGTTGGGGAATTCAGGCTTAACAGTAGTAAAACATGAATCCTACCACTGGAGTAAGTTATGTGCTGGATACATTTACCACATTGAATTATTTATAGAAATAGTATAGTATACTGTATATTTGATATACAGTAAAAATAAAATAATAAAATGAAATGAAAATAAAGTAAACTAACGTAAAAGGAAAATGTAGTAAAATGAAATAGAATGTTGTAATGACGAGGCAGTCGAGGTGTTTGATCATGATCAAATGAATCATGATGATCTTTATTGGAGTCTAGTCTTACATTTATACACATTTTTAGTAATCCTCTAACATTGGTTAACTTTAGTTTCTGCTCAGCTTTCGTTACTGTTTAGCATAGTAATTAGCACAATTAATTATCTCTAGTTAAAGTCTAAGATATGTTTACTTCCTCTCTCTAATCCTTCTTTGCATTAGTGATTTTGTTTGTCTAAGTTGTATTTGTTTTGGGAACCTTCATTATCTGAGGTTTGCCATCAAGATAATGACTTTCCTGCAATTACAACTCTACATATCCTCGTTTTTTATTTTAAATGGAGGATTCAAAGATTTATGAATGTATCGCAACTGTAAAGGAGTTAGAGGAGGGGAAGTAGAACGAAACAATGCAAACAAATTTGGAATACATTGAATAAAACAACAGGTTATAATTAGTACAATAATAATAATTATAGCATAAAAGAAAAACTGTCTGAGCCAAGACCAATCAGGGAGCCAATTGGTTAGCAACTCAAAAGGTGAGTACTGAGCATGGATATTATTTTCAATGTATGATTGTAAATTGGCAAGCTCATCCTCAATAGTTTTATTCAAAGAATGGAAAATTCTGAGGATGAACATTAGTGGCATATTTATCAAAAAAAAAGAATCACATTAAAAATAGGAAAATTGTCAGGATACATATCAGGAGCTATATTAAGTCCATACAAAGAAGAATTAAAGGTACCTGACAACCAATAGTAGTTAGAACAATAACTATAATTCCCTAGTTTTTTTAATCTGTGCTGAGCAGCATCATAATCAGAACAATTATGAAGCCAAATGTGTTTAGCATGACAACAGAAAAACAGACCCCTTGTAAATTGATTAACTTTCAAGTAACACCAACGGATAGAAATCAATTGCATAGGGGGTTTAGAAAATAGCCAGGAGTGTGAAATAGATTGTAGTTGTGAGACAATAAATGTATAAGACATGACCAAGTTAGGAGTAAAAGAAATTTGACCAAATGCCATTGGGGGCTCATAGTATAAAGTAATATTTTGCCATGGGTCATAAACATATATTGTGCATGACAAACCCACAAATTAGGGTTAAGACAAACTACAGAAGTGTCATTTTGAGCAGAAACACCATTAACCATAAACAAGAAAATACAAAGTAAAATTGTAATAGAATTAGCAGTAATAATAGCAAAAACAGCAGCAACAAGATTTTCAGGAGTCTGAGGTAATGAGGCCTGTTGCAGTTGTTGTTGAGCTTGATATGTAGTAGATTTAACCTGGCCCCAAGTGATGGGTTGCGGGCGCTTCAACCTTGGAAGCCAGACTTCTGTGTTCAGATGAAGATTGAAACCTGGAATCGGGTTGTGAAGGCCCTGATGCCATGCCATGATATGGACGAACACAGCGTGCTGGAACCCACACTGCTTGTCCAGTAGAAGGATCTTCCATGGCAGCATAACCACAACCCCAGGTGATCAGCGATGTAGGGCCTTTCTAGGTTGGATCTGGAGCTTGGCGATACTTTACCAAAGGCCTTGCTAAAGATTCAGTAGTTTGAAAATGCAAATGAACAGGTGAGTCTGCAAGAGAATCTAAAAAGGTTAAATAATTCCAAGTATATAATGCTACAGCAATGAGATTTTGAATCTTTCGCAGATGGTAAGGGCCAGACTCAGTTTCTAATTGTTTCTGAAGCAATGCCTTAAAAGTACAATGAGTTCGCTCAACTATAGCTTGACCCTGAGAGTTATAAGGAATTCTGTGCACCAAAGTAATATTCCATTTCTGACAAAAGGTTTGAAATTCCTTACTAATATAAGCTGGGCCATTATCAGTTTTGAACTAAGAAGGCTGACCCATTACAGCAAAAGAGGATAGGCAATGAGAAATAACATCTGAAGTACGTTCATGTTTTGAAACAGTAACCCAAAGGAAATGTGAATGAGTGTCTATAGACGTGTGAAGATACAGTATGGCTTAAAGGTTGAAAATTGAGTTACATCCATTTGCCAAATTTGATTAGCTTGGGTTCCTCATGGATTGACACCTACTGGAAAGGGAACTGCCAGTTGCTGACAAGCTGGACAAGCACGGACTTGAGATAATGAAATTTTAAATTGCTTTGCAAGCAATTTGGCATTTTGATGAAAATAGGAATGGCTATCAACAGGATCAACAAACAAAGATGCAACATCCTTTAAGGATTTGTCTGCCTTCTGATTTCCTTCAGTCAAGGCATTAGTAAAGGGAGTATGACTTCGAATGTGTTCTACATACAAGGAATACAAGCGAGTTTCCAAACTATTCTTTAAAGATAAAAACAAGGATAACAAATTCTTATCCAAAGAGAGAGCACAATAAGAAAAAAAGAAGAGATTGCATAGCTAAATACACATATTGAGTATCAACAATCAAGTTAATAGGTTAGTCATTGAACAATTGTAAAGCCAAAATCACAGCAGCCAGCTCAGCACGTTGAGCTGAAGTCTGCGTGACAGTAAATTTAGAATACCATTGTTGTTGAATCTGCCAGACAACCACACCCCTTGTAGGTGAGCCATCAGTAAAAACTGTAAGAGCTTTAGAAATAGGATTTTGCACAAAAATAGAAGAAAAGGCCAGATTTAAAGTAGTAGTAACCACTATTCTAGGATCCTTGGGTAAAGAATACAACAAGTTTTCCACATATTGAGAAAAGGCTATCTGATATGATTCTGAAATCATCATCAAATGTTCATGTTCAACTTTTGTATGAGTGAAAGCTATGCTAATGAGATCCTGTCCTGTAAGATGTAAGGCTCGTTTACGACCTTTAATAATCAAATCCTCTAATGCTAATGATTGATAAGGATAAATGTTTCTAGGTGGAGTAGCAGACAAATTAATCCATTCATGAATGTTGACTGCTTGTGGAGAGGCATTAGAATAAAGACATCCTGTGGGTAAGGGTGCAGTAGGAAGAATAGCTAAACAAAGTCCTATTGTTAAGGATGTTATCCTGTCCACATATCGATGCTTAAACTTATTTAATATTTCTTGAAGGCATGTTCTTTGAAGATCAGTTAATACAACTAGATCTCCTGGTGCTTGTGCTCCCTTCAAAGACTGAAATAAGGGCAACATATCACCAGTTGTAATGTAGAAGAATGTGCGCCCAATTAATAATGCCAAGTAATTTTTGCCATTGTACTAAGGTATATGATTTCTGTACTTGTAATTCAGGAAGAATTGGAATGGAGCAATTATGCAACATTCTATGTCCTAAGTAGGTATAAGGTTCTACCTTTTGAATTTTGTCTGAGGCTATATATAATCCCTGTTGTGCCACAATATCCATTAACTCTTTTAACAATTTAGATTCATCAAAATCTGGGGCTGCTATCAATATATCATCCATATAATGATAGACTAAATAGGAAGGAAATTTATTCCTAAAGGGTTGAAGAGTATTATCCATGAAATATTGACAAAGTGTAGGGGAATTAAGCATTCCCTGAGGCAACATGCACCAATGATATCATTTTGTAGGCATGCTATTATTAAAAACTTCTTTTAAATCATGAAGGAAATGCCATTTCCCATTTTTCTTTTTCATAACAAAAACAGGAGTATTCCAAGGCTAGTAGACAGTTCTATATGACTAGCAGCCAATTGTTCTTGAACCAATTGTTGTAAAGCAGCAATTTTTTCCCTTGATAATGTCCATTGTTCGACCCAAACCAGCATACAACAGAGCCATTTAAGAAGAAGAGCCATCATCAAGAATCAAATGAACATTAAGAAGAGAAAGGATATCATGGACCCAAATATTAGTATTTATATCTAGAATGTATGGTTGTAGGAAAAAGGACTTACCAGCAGATGTTGTAACATTAATTTCTTGAACACTCTGCCAAGCACCTGTAGAACCTCCTATTCCCCACAATGAAGAAACTGTTGTTTTTTGCCACTGTACTGGCCATTGTAAAGAGGAGATGACAGTAACATCTGCTCCAGTATCCAATAACCCTTGAAATGGTTGTTTATTTAAGAAAGAGAGAGGAGTTCAGCTGATGAAGTAAGCCTACAGATAAAGAAGTTGATCTAAATCCTGCATCCACACGATTACCTATACCAGGAGATGGATTTTCATATAGAAGAAGAAACAATTGAACAACAGAAGAATTACAAGGAAGAACTGGAGGAAGATTCACCCAAATCTGAATCATGAAGATACCAGTGTAATCTGAATCTATTACACCAGGCACAACAAAACAGCCCTTTTTGTGTGCAGAAGAACGAGGCAAAATTAAGCCAACTAATCCTGAAAGAAGAGGTCCTTTAAACTGAGATGAAACTATTTTAACTTCCAAAGGAATTTTAAACTCAATTACCTCTTGAATGATTAGATCAATCCCAGTGCTACCAGCTGTGGCTAGGGAGGAGTGAGAGAGACTGCTGGAGGGGTCAGGTAATATTTGCTTCCCATCTTCAGGAATCATTGTATAACCATTTTTTATTCCTTCTACAAGTCCTCTTGTAAAATTTCCACTAATCCCATAGTCTGTACCTACCTTTTTTTAACTCTCCTAAGATCTGATAAGGCAGACCCTCCCATTCTGCAACTTGCAGTCCAAGCTGTGGCCCCTGACCAGGATGATATTGTACTGGACAAACAGACAGTAATTCTGTTCCTGAGACAGAGGCATCTTTTTTACAGTTCTCAACCATTTTCTGAAAAGAAGACTGAACAATAGAGTCAGGAGGCTTTTGCCCTGTATCTGCAACAGCTAAGAGAATTGAAGACATATATTCAGGTGAAGGAGGATAAATGACAACATTAGTATAACGTGAAGGTGGAGGTGTTAAAAGAGAAAGTTCATTCTGACCAAATTTTTCAATCTACATAAATGCCACACCTGCAAAACTTCTATTTCTGCTCTAGGTTCAGAATGCAATGTATTCCCTATACGTTCCCAATCAGTTAATTTTAAAGACCCCTCTTCTGGATACCATAAACACTGAGTTGCAATCTCCTGGACCAGACTTAAGAGATTTTTCTCTGGTACCTGAGTATTATTTTTCTTCAACAAATAGCCTAATTCATCTACATGCTTCCTTTGTTCCTCAGAAAGCGAAGACCCCATACTTACAGAAACCAAAAGGTTGAGAAACCACAATGGGTTGAAGGTGCACCAAATCCTTGCCGGATGAAGTAAGAGGGTCCCTGTTTGGGCGCCACTTGTTGTAATGACGAGGCAGTCGAGGTGTTTGATCATGATCAAATGAATCATGATGATCTTTATTGGAGTCTAGTCTTACATTTATACACATTTTTAGTAATCCTCTAACATTGGTTAACTTTAGTTTCTGCTCAGCTTTCGTTACTGTTTAGCATAGTAATTAACACAATTAATTATCTCTAGTTAAAGTCTAAGATATGTTTACTTCCTCTCTCTAATCCTTCTTTGCATTAGTGATTTGTTTGTCTGAGTTGTATTTGTTTTTGGAACCTTCATTATCTGAGGTTTGCCATCAAGATAATGACCTTCCTGCAATTACAACTCTAGAATAGAATAGAATAGAATAGAATAGAATAGAATAGAATAGAATAGAATAGAATTCTTTATTGGCCAAGTGTGATTGGACACACAAGGAATTTGTCCGTGCAAATACTCTCAATATACATTCATCAAGAGACAGGAAAAAAACATTCATCAAGAATCAGGAATCATAACAGATAACAGATAATCAGAGTTGGAAGGGACCTTGTAGGTCATCTAGTTTAAACCCCCTGCCCAAATGGCAGTCCAATCTCTTCTTGAAAGTCTCAAGTGATGGTGCTCCTACAACTTCCGAGGGCAAGCTGTTCCATTGGTTGATTGTTCTCACTGTCAGAAAGTTTCTCCTTATTTCCAGGTTAAATCTCTCCTTGTTCAGTTTCCATCCATGATTCCTTGTCTGACCTACAGGTGCTTTAGAAAATAGATTGACCCCTTCCTCTCTGTGGCAGCCCCACAAATATTGGAAGACCTCTATCATGTCTCCCCAGGTCCTTCTCTTTACTAGACTAGCCAAGCCCATTTTCTGCAACTGTTCATTGTATGTTTCAGCCTCCAGTCCCCTAATCATCCTGGTTGATCTTCTCTGTAATTTTTCTAGAGTCTCAACACCTTTTTTATAATGTGGTGAACAAAACTGGATGCAATACTCTATGTGTGGTCTTACTAAGGCTTTATAGAGTGGTATTAATACCTCACTTGATCTCAATTGTATCCCTCTGTTAATACAACTTAGGATTGCATTAGCTTTTTTGGCTGCTGGTGCACACTGCTTGGTCATATTTAGCTGATTGCCCACTAGGATTCCAAAATCCCTCTCACAGTTACTGCTATTGAACCTGGTTTCGCCCAGTCTATATGTGTATTTTTTGTTTTTCTTGCCTAAATGTAGGACTTTACTTTTCTCTACATTGAATTTCATTTTGTTAGATACAGCTCAGTGTTCTAGTCTGTCAAGATCCATCTGGATCTTGAGCCTATCTTCTTGGGGGTTACCTATTCCTGCCAGCTTAGTATCATCTGCAAATTGGGTAAGTTCCCCTTCTATTCCCTCATCTAAGTCATTAATGAAGATATTGAAGAGTACTGGGCCTAAGACGGAATCTTGTGGCACCCCACTACTTACTTCCCTCCATGTAGACTTAGACCCATTAAGGACTACTCATTGAGTGCGGTTTGCCAGCCAGTTGTGAGTCCATCTAGTGGTGGTGCTATCTATTCTACTTTTCTTGAGCTTACTAAGAAGTAGGTTGTGGTCTACTTTGTCAAATGCTTTGCTTAGTTCTAAATGTATTATGTCCACAGTATTTTGCTGGTCCACTTATTTAGTCACTGGGTTGAAGAATGAAATAAGATTGGTTTGGAATGATCTGTTTTTAACAAACCCATCCTCACTGCTCGTTATTACTTTACTTGTTTCTAGATGTTGGCAGATCTGTTTTTTTAATTATCTTTTCCAGTATCTTCCCGGGTATTGATGCTAGGCTGATTGGTCTATAGTTTTCTGGGTCTGTTTTTTTTCCTTTTTAAAAAGTGTTATTGTTTTTAAAACAAACATAAACAAACACAACATAAAAACATCAAACCATCTTCCATATATGTGCATACAGTGTGTTGGTTGGTTTACAAACTGTTTTGTGCTTCCACTTCTTAGTCTTCAATTACAATTACATTGTATATGTTAATCATATTGTTAATCAAATATTCCTAAATACGTTAATATCATTGTTAATCAATCATTTGATTATACTATTATTCATTCATGTTTTACAAGATAATCCATATTTTACTTAATTTGTATTATGACAGTTCATATTATCATCTCAAATCTATCCTATAATCATTTTGTAGATATAATAAAAAATACATCTTTATATATTCATTATGTTCTAAAAATCTGCATATTTCATTATCATGTTTTATTGTCTAACCATTGATAGAATAGATCCCAAATTTTATTAAATTGTTTATCATCTTGTTCTCTGGTTTCAAATGTCAATCTACTCATTTCAGCACATTCCAATATTTTCTTAATAGCTTCCTCCTATGTTGGTATTTTCTCAGATAGATATTCATACAATTTTTTAATCACCTTTTCATCAGTACCTGTCAAAATCTTATCTAAATCAGTCAGTTTATCATAGAAACCTTCTGTTTTAGAATCTTTGTCATACCTTGAATGTATTTGCGCATATGAAAACCAATTAATCTTTATACCTTGTTCCCCTAGTTTTTGCATAGATTTAAGTTCACCCTTTTCATTCAATATTTCACTATATTTGTTTGTTCCTTTTTGTATATTATAGGATAAGAAAATGCTTCAATAGTCGATAGCCAGACTGGAATTTTCAAATAACATTGTCTTTTAGTCTTCTCCCAATTTAACCACAGAGACTCCCGCATATAATGTCTTCTAAAGTACCCTGTGTTTTAGTTCCTTTATACCATCAAAAAGCATGCCACCCCAACAACAGATCTTGTCCTTCTAATGTCAACAATCTAGCATTTCTTAATGTTATCCATTCCTTAACCCACATCAAATTTGTAGCTTGGTAGTACAACTCCCAATTAGGCAAACCAAATCCTCCTCTTATTCTAGCATCTTGCAAAAGTTTTAGTTTTATTCTCGCTTTCTTACCTTGCCATATATATTTCAACACAATTTTATTTAAATCTTCAAAATAATATTTTCCAAGCCTAATTGGAATTGTTTGGAACAAATATAAAATTCTGGGTAATATATTCATCTTGATTGTTAATGACAGTTGTAAATTTTCCCATTTCGCCAAATCTAGCACTATCTGCAGCTTAAGTTTAATATAGTTATTCTCTTTTAGTGTACTACATCTTGCTGTCAAATGTATCCCCAAGTACTTGATCTTATTTGTGACCTGGATTTTTAATACATCCGCCAGTTCTTCCTTTTGTCTTGATAACATATTCTTTGTCAAAATCTTTGTTTTGTCTTTATTTATTTTCAAACCAGCCACCTTCCCATATACCTCTATCTTTTCTATCAATTTTAATGCTGTTTCTAGTGGGTCTTCTAAAACGAAAACCAGATCATCTGCAAATGCTTCAAATTTAAATTCTTCCTTTTTAATTTTCATCCCTTTTATGTCCTTTTCTTCTCCAATATTTCTGTTTAGCACTTCCAAGGTTAACACAAACAACAAAGCTGACAGTGGGCACCCTTGTCTTGTTCCTTTTCTTATATCAATAGAGTCTGTCAGTTTTCCCTCTATCATTACCTTTGCCGTTTGCTTATGATATATAGCTTCTATTGCTTGGATGAATTTTTTACCAAAACCCATCTGTTTCAGCTGTAATAACATAAATCGCCAATTCACATTGTCAAATGCCTTCTGTGCATCTAAGAATATCAAAGCCATTTGTTTTTCAGGGTATGCCTAGTAGTATTCCAAAGTGTCCAAGATTACTCTCATATTCTCTTAAATTTGTCTCTTTGGCAGAAATCCATTTTGATCAGGGTGAATAAAATTATTTAGGTATTTTTTAAGTCTTTCTGCCAATATTGAAGCAAAGATTTTATAATGTGCGTTTAATAGGGAAATAGGTCTATAGTTCTTGATTTGTAATAGGTCGGCCTCCTCTTTTGGAACAAGTGTAATATAGGCTTCTGACCATGATTTAGGTATCTTCTTCTTTAACATAACTTCATTCATAACTTCTAGCAATGGAAGATTCAACGATTCTTGTAGTGTTTTGTAAAATTCCACAGGAAGTCCATCTGGGCTGGTGCCTTTCCATTGTTTTGCTTCTTAAGTGCTTCAGTTAACTCCATCAACGTTATATTGCTTTCTAACCTTATTTCAATTTCTTTAGGTATCTGGGGTATGTTAGCATTCTGTAAGTACTGTTTAACTCTTTCATAGTCAATATTCTCTTGTGTGTATAGTTTCCCGTAATAGTCTCATATAATTTCCTTCTTCTCTTTACTTCCATGGCAAACTTGAGCTTGATCATCTATTAATTGCAATATTTTCCTTGATTCTTTCTCCTTTCTCAGTTTATATGCTAACCATATAATGGTTTATTTGCATCTTCAAAATAGTTCTGTTTCGCACCTCTGATTTTCTGTGCTAATTCTTCTTTTTCCATTAATCCCATTTTATGTTTAATTATATCCATTTTTAACTTAATGTCCTTTTTCTGTGGCATTTTCTGTAACTCTTTTTCAAGTCCTTTATACGCATCCTCTAATATCTTAGAGGCTAGTCTTTTCATGGTATTTCTTTCCCTTGTATAGTCTATTATCAAGCCTCTGGCATATGCCTTCATTGTATCCCATACATTCTGCATTGATATGTCTTCTTTTTTTATTTTCTTTAAAGAAAAAAGCCAGTTCTTTCTCCATCCTCTGTATGAAGTCTTTTTCTTTTAGTATAGTATTATTTAACGTCCATCTAGATCTTCTTCTTTGTCCTTTCCATTTAATTGTCATTGGATTATGATCTAACAAAATACTTGTTTCAATATTTATTTCTTGAATATTGGCTAACAATTTTGTTGACATCCTTATCATATCTATTCTGGACCATGATAAATGTCTGTTTGAATAGAAGGTGTATTGTTTAGTCTTAGCATTTCTTTCTTAGCATTTATTTTTGAAATTATTTCATCTGTCATTTTAAAAAAGGATTTAGGGACGGTCTTTCTGTTTTTCTTTGTTGTTTTCTGTGTTGTATAATCCAATTTATTGTCTACAATTCCATTAAAGTCTCCCATCATAACGATATTAGCATAGTCCAGTTCAATTATTTTCAGATGTAATTTTTTATAAAGTTCTTCTTGATTGTCATTTGGGGCATAGATTGTGATCAGGAGTGTTTTTATATTATTGTCCATTATTTCCACCATTAATAATCTTCCATCGTCATCCGTATAGATCAATTTCGCTGGGATAATATCTTTAATGTATAAAACCACTCCTCTTTTCTTGCATTGTGTCAAAGAAGTAAATATTTTCCCTAACTTTGGCTGTATCAACAGTTGTTCATGTTGCTTTTTAATATGTACTTCTTATAGGCAGATTATATCAAATTTGAATTTCTCTAATTTGTGGAAAGTTTTCCTTCTTTTAACAGCTGAGTTAAGTCCATTTATGTTAATTGTAATCAGTTTTTTCTCTTCCATGCTTATATTTTATAAGTAGGTTTGGCAGCTCTTGTACATCTTGCTTCACATTGTTTTTTAACTTCCACCTTTCCACCTACTGCACTTTCTTCTTTTTCAGTCACAATTTGGCAGTCCTCTTGGAATTCAATTAGTGACATTTCTTTTTCTATCTCCTACTCTTTCCCTCCAAAGTATTCAGTATGAAATAATTCAGCTTTCTCAATTGAGTCAATTCTGTGTCTCTGTTCTTGCCATGTGAACATTAAACCTTCTGGAATCAGCCATGTATAATTCACCTCTTTTTAAAGTAGAATTTTAGTCAGGAATCGGTATTCTCTTCTCATCTCTCTCACTCTTCTGGGTACTTGTTTCAGGACCACAATCTCCTTATCTTTATATTTCAATGTTTTCTCTCTTGCCACCTGCAATATTTGCATTTTAATGGCTTTCTTTGTGAATCTGATGTGAACTTCTCTTTCTCATTGAAGCTATTTCTCATTGCATATCTTGTGAAGACTCGGAAAACCTCATCTATTCCATCCATCATCTTCTCTTTGGTTGTTTCCAGAGCTAAAGCCAAGATTTCTATCATTATATCAGCTAAGTTTTGTCCCTTTTCTTCCTCTATGTTTTGGAATCTGAGATAAAATTCTGATCTATCCATCTCCCATCCCAGCATCCCACTTTTATCTTGTTCAACCACTGTTAATCTGCCATCAATATCCCCAATCTTCTTATCTCTTTGTTTATCTTCTTCATCAATTTTTTGGAATCTCTCATCATACTTTATCACCATTTGTTGAATATTCTCCACCTTTTCATCAGTTTTTTTCTTTTCTCTTTTCGGTATTCTCTGTTTTTGCTTGTATGCTTTGAATTCCTTGCATTATCATCTGCAGTGTTACCTTTTCCTGTTCTTTTTCTTGTTGTAACATTGTCTGTATTGAGCGTTGTCCTCCAGATGGTGAAGAGGAAGAAGTAGGAATTGAAGAACCAGCCGCTGTTAGTTTCCTGCTAATTTCAGATGATTCAAAATCTTCAGGTTCTTCTAGACCTTTATCCACTCATGAAATAACCAATTGTAATTCCATGTAAAAATAGTGGAAAAAAAAGAAGCAGGATAAGAAAAAAAATTCTTCAGGTTCTTGTATACCTTAATCCAATAGATTAGTTAAATAACAGTAAAAACTCAAAAAAGGAAGAAAAAACCATAAACAGAAAAAGAAGAAGAAATGTTAAATCTTGTAGAAGGCAAAAAATAAAAAGTAAAAATCTAAAGAAGAAGAAAAAAGAAGTTCTTCAGGTTCTTCAACACTTAATCCAATTAAAAACTTCATTTTCTGTGATCACCAGAGATTGTGAACCCAATGGGTCGGCGTCAGTTGTAGGAGGCTTGGCTGTTGTTGGTGTGTTTGAGATGGGGCTTGTGGAGATAGGTGGCTGTCATTTCCTTTCAAACCTGCAGTAAAACACATTCAGGTCATCTGCTAGTTGTTGATTTCCTTCTGCCTGGGGAAGCCAGTGATGTTTTTAAGAGTTGTCCACATGTTTGCTGGTTCATTTGTTGAGAATATTTGTTGTTAACTTTTCAGAGTAGCTTCTTTTTGCTGCTCTGACCTCTCTTGTTAATATCTTTCTGGCCTGATTGTATAGCATTCTCTCACCTTTTCTGTAGGCTTCCTCTTTGGAATGACATAGCTGCTTAAGTCTAGCTGTGAAGCAAGGTTATTGTTACTATATATTTTCAGGTTCCTTGTTGGTACACATAAGTCTTTGCAGTAACTGACATATGATGTTACAGTATCTGTGAGCTCGTCTAGGTCTGCAGAGGTATCTTCAAAAACATTCCAATCAGTGCAATCAAGGCAAGTCTAGAGCTTCAGCTTTGCCTCATCAGACCAAGTCCTCATTGATTTAATTGTTGATTTCATGGTTTTAAGTCTGTGTGTAGGCAGGTACAAGGTGAATCATGCAGCAATCAGTGTCCCACAGCTGCTTATGGTAAAGACCTATAAGCATCTTTTACTGTTGTGTAGCCTCCATACTGTTTGGCTTCAGCCTCCATAATTTGATCAGCTAGAGTTTTAATGCCTTGTTTACACAAACTTGTGGAAGAACATACACA